>NC_137097.1:62946631-63049383 GCF_949357685.1 Gobio gobio
GACTCTTCTACAGTTACGTCGTGTGCTAAGACCTACTGAAAATGAAAATTTGCGATTTTCTACACCTATATGGCTAGGAACTACTTTCTCATTCCTGCGTAATAGTTGCGGATCTTCGCGGCCGTACCATGGCTGCAGCGGCGCAATGATTCGTTGGTATTCTGTGAAACATGGTGGTAGTTACACCTTCGACTTACTATCACAGCCCTTTACAACACACAGAACCATGGCTAATCACACAGCTAAATCCACAACACAATTTGTCGGCTGCAAGCCTGAAACTTTCTCTGCAACTACACAAACTTAGTGCCGGACTTGTAAAATGAGCCTATTTTCAAAAAAAAGTGGAGTGTTCCTTTAATTAATTTCCGATTGATTGCATGTGTACCATACACTGGTTTTCATAAACTGGTTTTATTATTTTAAGTTTATTAATTATTTAAAAAATCAACTATATTAGGATACGCCAACAGAAGTAATTTTAGAGGCTGGAAGTTGAAATACCTTCTTAAAGTAACAGCGGCATATTTTGTGCACCGCAAGTGATAAAAGAGAATTCTAACACAAAATGTGCAAGTCACACGCATCTGCTAAATGAATAATTTGTGTGCTTCACTCGAACAGGTGTGATGGTTGTATAAACGCTATAAACAACTGAAACAGTCTTTATAGCTCATTAAAATGTTGTTAAGTATGCACACACTCATGGCATTATGGGTGTGTCTGCAAGGCAGCATTGTTGAGCGTTCCCATGCCGCGACCTTTAGTCTCAGTGTGATTTGTGTGGAGGCACAGTGCATGAAACACTCCCAGTGTTTACTGCCACAGGCGTGAGCAATTACTTCAGGTAGAAAATCTTTAATTAGGCCGGATTTATGCCTAAATATAGCCTGGATCGTGGGCCACCTTTTCTTGAAGTACATTAGGTACATTAAATTCAGTTCAATAGGTCGTCCTTTTGATCCACAATGTCACTACACTTACAGTGTGTACTGCTATTGTGTTTATGTCTATTTGCAGTCATTGTAGTCAAGGAGAACATGACAACCACCAAAAACTGGAGGAACCAGATTGTTATTATTGATATTCTCATATTAATGGCTGGGCTTTGCTACAATGTGACAGACAAACAGAGTTGTCAAAAATACTGAATGTGTGTTATGATTTGAGAATAATATTTGCAAGCAGCTCTTAAACGGCAGAGCCATGTGTTTTAATTGTTTATCTGTGCCAGTTTGCCTGCATAGCATCAAATGCCACCTTATTTTTCACAGCTTCTCTGCTTATAGACCTTATGTAGTCCCGACACTTTTCAGTGCCGCGCTCGTCGTGTTCTGTCTTCCGGTTTGTCCTAACACCTCAGTATAGTGATGGGGACACTATACTGTAACAAGCACCGTCCCTTGGATGAGACGTTAAACCGAGGTCCTGACTCTCTGTGGTCATTAAAAGTCCCAGGATGTCCTTCGATAAAGAGTAGGGGTGTAACCCCGGCATCCTGGCCAAATTTGCCCATTGGCCCCTGTCTATCATGGCCTCCTAATCATCCTCTTACATATATATATATATGATTGGCTTCATCACTAGGCCTCCTCTCCACCAATCAGCTGGTGTGTGGTGGGCGTTCTGGCACAAAATGGCTGCCGTCGCATCATCCAGGTGGATGCTGCACATTGGCGGTGGTTGAGGAGATCCCCCCTTCTATGTACAGCGCTTTGAGTGCCTAGAAAAGTGCTATATAAATATAACAAATTATTTATAAATTATGAACTTTGGTTCGGACCTTGGTGCGGACCTTCAGGTGTGAAAACGCCCTTAGTGTGTTCACACCTGACAGGATTAGTTCGATTAAAATTAACTCTGGTTTGATTGCTCTGTTAATACGGTGTACTTGAGTAAGTGTGATCTCTGCCATCCAAACCCCTGAAAAAAAGGGGGCACCAGTTCGCAAACTCTGGTGCACGGTATGAATGCAACATGGACCAAAGAGTATGGCTGAAGCAGGGCTAAAATGTATCAAGAGAATGAATAAGTGAAGCAGGACTAAATGTATAAAGAGAACCGAACACATGCTTAGTCTAAAGATCTCAATAGTATTTCTCTCAAAATATGTTTTAATATTATTCTTTGCCCAAAATAGTTTTTTCCCACCTATAAATAGCTGATGTTATGGACGTTGACTTGAAAAAATAAAGCATTCTTCATTGATGACAGGCTGAATTTTACCAACCGCAGGTGTCAGTTCACCACAGCATATTTCACATACATGTGTCATTCCTCAAGCAACATGTGCTGAGAAGATGAATGGTGAGGACTGTTCCCTGTCTTTGAATCAATTTAAAGGAATTCTGACTTTGTCTTAAACAACGGCCCGTGTTTTGCTACTGGCTTTCATCCTCTGGTCCGTGTCCTCAATTCTACAGTTAAGACAGGACCTTTAGACTACAGCTGTGCTCAAGCAGAACTTGAAAGCTGGAGTTCCTGGTATTTATAGTGACTGTAAGCATAGTGTGTCCCTGGTGGTCTGGACATTGTTTTCCTAGTCTGCTGCGTCGCCTGTTTGACTTAAAGCTTGCGGCCTCAGCGTTGTTATCGTTACCTGTTATCATCGGGTAAATGTTATTTTGTGCATTTGAACCGTAGTTTGGAAAGTTAAAGTTCACAAACAAGAATGAGATCATTGCTTTTGTAGATATCAGTGTTCCGTTAAGCCAAACATCTTCCTGGCTTTTTTTTAGTTCGCATTTCAAACGAATGCCTGGAAAAAAGAGAATCGGGACAAATAACCCCCCCCCCCCCCTTACTCTGCTCACATGACACAATAACATTCCACTGAGATGTCATGTGATGTGACCTCACAGGCTTTGATGCTGATGAACCAGATTCATATCCATGCTCAAGTGTCCTCAGATCAAAAGCCGTCAACATAATTATTAAGTCAGCGCTGCCAACCAAAAGTTAAGCCTCTCAAATGGTCGACGAACTTGCGTAGGACGCGCTGTGATAATATTGCGCAAAATGACTCGTGGGGTCGCGCTTGTTTTCCTCGTACATCTGTCCTCTCTGAAGCAATATACTCCATTAGTATATTACAGAATGAGACAGAAGTGAAGTTAGCATGTTTCGTTAAGATATAAACGTTTGAAAAATGCCAAATCATGTGGTGCGCCTTTGAGAAACATGCATGCGTGGGTGGGTCTGGGGCATAAAATAGGAAATTATATGTCAATTATATTTAACACATGACTGTGTGTCAAGCTCAAGAAATCTCTATAAATATCAGATGATTTGACCTTATTAAGGCAGGATATGATTAGTTCAGGTTGCAAAATGTCATGTGGTGTGACTCGGCCAAAAATATTTAAAACATTTTAGAAAATAGTGATTTAGACAGAAATCCAAATGTATTCAATACATGTGGAAAAAATGTGATCCTTGTAGGAATGGCTCAATACCATAATTTTGGCTTCAGTACAGTACCACAATCTAATACAGAAGTACCGAAATTAAATCCAGACCATACAGGGTCTGAAATTTGGCGCGGGTGTTGCGCATAATTTTACTCAGTCTCGCAAGTTTGGGGTTTATGAAGCGGGAAATTACCGCTAATGTTTATTATTAAAGAGCACTGATTATGGCATTTAAAATGTTCCAAATATTGTTTTAGAAGTCCCCAACAACAGTTTTGCATGCATGCAATGACAAAAAAGACTTTAGTTTTCTTATAATATGCATTTATTTTTACCTGTTTTGACAGCGATTCTCAAATGATTCCTTTAGTGATTCACTTTTCAAAACCCCGCCTTTATGTGACGCTAATCTGCGGTGATTGGTCCGATGACCCAGTCAGTTGTGATTGGTATAGTCTGTGCAGCAGATATTTTCGGAAACAGAAAGCCCATCAAAGTCTTATAGTGACAGTAATTTGTTAATATGTGTCAGGAGTTATGAATATGAAAACCACGTCGGTACCGTTTGATTGTAATATGAGCCTCAGCTGATCTCATTCATAAAAAAACTCCTCGACTCTCCTCACGAAGACTCGCGACAAATCAACATCCCTCAGGGCTTTTAGTTCAAAAGTGTGCAGATGAGGAGACATATTGATAGATTCTCATATGTCTGTGTCAAATTTCTAAACAGAGGAGTATTTTTTTATTCAATACTTCCTCACCTAATCATGAGCGAATATCCAGACTTAAAACTGTGAATGTTGTCAGAGAAATTCGCTAAATGTCCTCTACAGAGGCAAAACCTCTATGGGTCTCAGGAGTATATTTCTGTCTCGTGCAGAGTGGCATTTATATTTAGATGTCTCTTCCGAAACTTTGCTTCATACAATTGGCCGTAATAGTTTTATTCAGTGAATGTTATCGACCAGTGGTTCTCAAACTTTTTATACCAAGTACCACCTCAGAAAATATTTGGCTCTCCAAGTACCACCATAATGACCAAAATTAAAATACAGTAGCGTTATGGCCTAGCTAGTCAGCTACAGCTCAACACAGTTCAAAAACGAGGCAGTTTATTCCAAATAAGAAGATTTATTGTTGTCAGCCACTTTAAAATACACAGTCAATACACAGTTTGTACATTAACACTGCACTGTGCTTACATACAGGTAAATAAATAATTAATTAAATAATGATTACATTTAAATGTGTTGTAAAGTTAAATTAAAACTGTACTTAACTTCAAACTCTATCCAAATAAAGATGAATTTAAAATGTATGTATTTTAACATTCATTTATTTAGTGATTCCTCTGCGTACCACTAGAGGCAGCCTGAGTACCACTAGTGGTACTCGTACCACACTTTGAGAACCACTGTTATAGACTGTAGCCTCGAAAGCGAGCCAAGATCGCTACGATCACTAAAATGCTGTTGTAAATAGTGCAATAGTATGCGTGCAAATATTATGAGGTAATGATATAACTTTTATAACTCATTCTCAGAATAGAGAATAACACAACTCATTGATCATTGTAACTAATTTTGCCAGCACGGGTCATGTGCACATATTACTTGTTATACTATTGTTATACACCGGATGACATTTTAGATTAATTGAATTTAAACTTTTGTTGAAATTGTATTTATGTTGGACACTCTTTGTTTGTCATTGCCTCAGCTGTCATTGTCCCAGTTTGTTTTTGAGTAGTAACTAGTACTGGGGGGTATTCCAGAAAGCAGGTTATGTGACATACCTGGGTTTGTTTAAGAGTAAGTAAGCGGATAACCTCAACTTTCGGTTCCAAAAACGGAGGTAACTTTCAGGGTATGTAGCTTAAGAGGTATTCATTCAGATGCATGTTATATATTTAATATAGTTACATTAATGTAACCAAATTTGTTATATAGTTACAGTTATATTTACAATTCTAACTCTACAGTATAATACAATATACAATGTTATATTCATTCTAAAGCACTATTATAAAAAGGTAATGTTTAAATGTTATTCAATTCAAATGTATTATTTAATGTATTGTCATCTCACACATGGATCTGCATTCAATTAATTAGCATCAAAACAAACAATATAATCCTTATTCTCAGTGAATAAAGATTACTTATTAAACGAAGAGATTGAAAAATGACTGCACAACCACCAAATAGGTGGCGATGAGCACTAAAGCCGGTTGCACACTGTGCGATTTTGGCCACGATTTGGCCATCTGAGACAAATTTTGCAAATCCTAAAATATCCCTCTGATCCTAGGCTAAAATCTGAAGTCTTTGATCGTTAGTTTGACATGGCAGTCGATTAATGACCGCTGCGATCAAATTTTACCTCAGACGAAATTCTGGCAGTGTCAGAAGTTTTGGCGCACAGTCCTGCAGTGTGACTTCTCCTACGACCTCCGTCAAATTATCTTCGTTTTTCAAGACAAACTATGACCAAAATGAGCGCTTGAGATTTCTTTGTAGCGACCATTTCAATCCCTGTGTATAATGCAGCTCACTTTCTCTGAACACGTCATTGATTGATGATATAAAACTCTGGACGTGTTTTCTTGCGTGCGTCCGTTTTTAGCGCGGCTTGACTATCGTACAGTCTGACATTAATGACAACTTAGATCTTACAGTGTGACATGGCTTACAGCGGGAATCATGCTCGTACAGTCTGACAAGGAACAATCGTGACGGACTATTATAAATCGCTCAGTGTGCACCCGGCTTAAGTAGGTTATGTAAATCGCCATTAAACGAAGAAGAGGAAGTAGAATGGCAGCGTCTGTTTCCAAGAATGTCTTGTGTGTTAACCAGGGACATACTCTGAGTTGTCTGAACTTACTCACGTCACGGTTTTTGGAACCAGCATACCTCGAGTAAGCAAGGTTTGGGTTAATCAACCGAGAGTATAATGGGTATGTATATGGTAAGTTAAAGGGGTGGTAAAACACATTCTTTTGAAGGCTTGACTGTGTTTGTGGGGTGCACTGTAACATGTGTTCATGCTTCGTTTTAAAAAAAATTGCCTTATTTTTCATATATTTGACCTTTATTCTACACTGCTCTGTCCCTCCTTGTAAAACGGTCTGATGCTTTCCGGGTTGTATGAAGCCAGTCCCTCAAAAATACGCGATGGGCTCAGATTGGTTAGCTGGCCCAGTGTGTTGTGATTCGCTAAACGCCTAGTGCACGTATGTCGGAAACGTCACGCCCCTTACCTTTATCGGAGGCTGTGCTTTGGTCAGTGTTAGAAACAACGGCGTCAATAAAACCATACCAATCTGAGCCCGAGTCAGACCCAGAACATTTGAGTGAAGATGATCGAGCAGAACCTGTTCAGTCCTCAAGAGTAAAGACTGCGGATCTATAATGATCGCTACTGAATGGCACTTTAACTTTTGTATTTTTAGAACGATTATAGCCAAATATCTGTCACAAGAACTAACCCAAAACAAACACTAAGCACTGGCTTAAACTAGTAAGTTAGCCAAATCACACACAGAACCATGTTTAGCATGCCTGTAGATAAACAATACATAAAAGCTCTAATCAAAGAATCATTTACACTAATGCCAGGTTCGCTGTTGAGATTTTAACGTTAGTGCTTGTAACGATAGGTGTTCGTCGGATAACGTTAAGCAGGGCTCCAGAGTGCGACTAAATGGTCACATTTTGCGACTAAAATTTGAGAGTGTGCGACTGAATTTTACATCCAGTCGCACATGTGCGACCAGTAAATTTGCCTGCTGTCGGTACAGGAGAAATTAAGAAAATACACGTACTAATTATAATTGATAGACGTTATGTCTGGCAAATTCTATCTTTGCCAGCCGTTTCTATATGAGAGAATATTAAACCATTTGTCCGTGATGCATTTTTGCCATTCGCAATCCAGAAGAGAGAGAAAGCGAGTGAGCTCTCTCACGTGGAGCTACAGCGAACACAACACCACAGTCAGCTTAATGAGGGACGATGGCCAAGAGAACTACACAAAAGTTTAGTCTGCTTAAACTTTAGGGATGTGCTGTGATATTAATCTAATTTTATTTTCGATTTTGGCTTCCAAGAATTATAAAAAGATGGTATGAGGTAAAACTATTCCTATAGCCGTGTTCGTCGAGCTCATGCTTCCCTTCACAGCTGCGCTGTCATTTCTCCCTAAACCTAAACTAAACGCCAGATTCAGTGATTGTTGTAAACTGCAGTCTCTACTGTTGCTAAACTGCGGGATGTGTTCGATAATAAAGAGCTATTAAATGCACAATAATCCAAGCAAGAGACGCTGTTTCCAACTTCAAGGCGGCTTATGTGTGTGTGCTGCGAAATGGACCGACTTGCACTTAATATTTTAGTTCTTCGTGTGCGCGTCTAAACCATCAAATAAACAACAAATAGCCGCCGCCGGTGTCAAAATGACCGGATTGGAGAGTAGTTATTTTAACAGTTTATATCTTAAATGGGCGTAAATAGTTTGGAGAAATAGGAGAATATGATATTATTAGTTCTACATTCGATCGGTCTTAAAGGGGCAGCGTCTAATAAACCTGCTGACGATTGAGCCATTAATTAGAATCGAACAAAAGGCAAATAGAAAATATTCACATCTCTTGAATTAATAACTTTAGCTTTTATAAGCATTAATCTATCAATTTATACAGTGAAAACTATGCAGTGCTATTTTACATTTCATTACTTTATTAGATTTCTTTGTAGGTTTGTTCTTTACTGTAATATTAATGTTAGCAGACCTTCTGAACGCCTGCACACTGGTCCATTTACAAATGGATGTTTATATTTTTTTCAAACTTTGCGGTTTCTTTTGCTATAGATATTTTACTTTTCAGATTATAAAGCCATGTTATTTATGTTCTTAATTATGTTTTTTTTTTTCATAAAAATAAAATAAATAAAGTATAATAAAAAGAACCGGTAAGAATACTGTTAAAGTACCGGATCGATAAGCAGTATCGGTAAGAGTAGTAATACCATTAAAACCTTAACGATTCCGATCCCTATTAGTAATACAGTGGAAATTAGTAGATTTGGTTAGCATGTTAATTTACGGTGTGCGCCCCTAAAATTTCTGGTTGTGCCCCTAAAATTTTCAGTTGGGGGCCACTGTGCTCCTAGTGAAAAAAGTTAGTCTGGAGCCCTGTTAAGTATGAATGAGCATTTAACAGACTGGTTTGCAGAACAGCGTTGTCATCTGTTTACTTCCTTGCTACAACCTATTACAGGAAAACACATCGATGAAAAATAAATCAGACTTACAGGTTGTGGCCCGTGAACAGCTTCTGTTTGTAAATCCAGCTTTCAGGACAAGCCGTTGTGCATATCCTGTATTGAACTCGCGAAGTTTGTGGAAGTTTGTGTTGTCCTCCGTGAAATGTGCAGCGCGCGCGTCGTGCATCCACGCACCGGCAGTGTTTTTTTCTCACGCAGCTGACGTTGTGCAAATCTGGCATTGAAATCGCGAAGACGGTGGATGTTTTCCTCTGTTAGATGTGCTGCAGGGAGCCCTGCGCGTGCCTGATTCCCCGCTGACTCAAACACACGTGCATATAACATGTTTTATTTTAAACGCTCTGCAACGCACCCCCGTCCCTATGAAGGCTGAACAGAGCAAGTACCCCAGACCTGCAATCCGGATGAAAATAACAGCGTTTCCTTGGCATCGCGGCAACAACACTCCAGCCTACTAACCACAACAGCGTCGCGATACAAAATGGCCTCACCCCCCCCCCCTTATTTAATATTCCCAGGAGGAGGGGTTTATGTAAATATTGGGCCTGGTGATGTCAGCAAAACCTGGGTGAATGTGTAGTAGTCCCTAGCGGCCGTTTGCTGTAGTCCTTAGAAACTGATTTCTTTAAAAGCAAATATCTCCCTTTGCTTTAAACTTTGAACGTTGTAACTTTGCAGATGTTGTTTATGCTCAAGCAGCAACATTACACGTTAGCTAAAGTTAGAATAGTGAAATCGTGGTTTACCACCCCTTTAACCTTGCTTTCTTCAATACCCCCCTGATGTCTGGTGTTGATATGTTTGTTTACCCTAAAAGAACACTATGAAAGTGCTTATTTCATCACTCTGACCTATGAATCAGACTGACAAACATCTGTTGTTCTGAAAAAAAGTGCGTAATGTTTGCAGTAATGTTAGTTTCAAGGAAACCTATTGGAACTCATAATAATTGCACGTCTCGCTTATTGGGTTGAATCATATTGTCCAAAAATGGGAAGTTGTTTCTGATAAGTAATTGTGTGGCCGTGTGGGAGGCAGCTTCTGAAATGGATTAAATCATATGAGCATTACTTTTAAGTGAATCTGCATCTTTTGACGGATTGATTTTAAGTCTATAAAAAAACATCAGTATATGCCGACTGGCTGACAGCTGGCTATTTTGATTTCTGGTTTAGCGATCCCTCACCTCTGACTCCCTGGTGAGTCCTGTGCTGGGCCAATGGCATGAGGGGAAGTGGGAGGGGCAAAGGCCATGTGCACTGCGCTCAGGGACAGTCTCTTGGGAATTAGCTGGCTTTCTGGGAAAGTTAAAATGTGGGATAATTTTTGGGATTGGTAAAGGAATTTCCCCCCTCTCTTTCCTTTCCTCACTCGAGCAGGTCTCACAGTGTTTTCTTTGTGCTGACTGCGTTCTCTGCATGCACATGGAAAAGCGTTGGAGGGGTTTCTTTTTTATATTTCTGATGCTTATTCTGGCCGGTCTCACAGCTATATTTAGTAGCACAGCTGACCCCCTCCAGTTTACTGTGGGATGAGTCATTCTGTGTTTGTGTGAGGAGAAGTTCTCATTGTGTAGTAATGTGGTAATACGGCCATAAAGTGTTCTGCCAAATGCCACTTGGATTGGTGTTTAGACTTTTACGGAACAACTGTTAACTATTTTAAATAAACAGAATTGAAAAACACACCTAGGATTTTTTCCATTCAACATAACAGAGTAAAAAAAATAAATAGCAAAATGTTTTATCAAGGCTATTACAATATCAATTAACGTGGTAACACTACGATAATGTCTAATTTGTTAACATTAGTTAATCCATTAGTTAATGGGAGCTAACTATGAGCATTATATTTGACAAATTTATGGTAACACTTTACAATAAGGTTGTATTAGTTAACACTAGTTAATGCATTAGTTAACATGAACAACGCCTCTGTTCAGCATTAGTTTGTTTATCTTTGTTAATGTTAGTTAATAAAGATACAGCTGTTTATGGTTTGTTCATGTTAGTTCACAGTGCATTAACTAATGTTACCAAGATTTGAATAATGCATTAGAAAATGTTAAAATTAACATTAACAAACATAAATGCTTTATAAATGCAGTTCATTATTAGTTCATGTTAACGAAAGAACCTTATTGTTGTAACATACTCCACTGGAGGCAAGTTTCAGAACTCAAGTGCAGCTTTTATTAACAAAATCCAAAACATAAAACAAAGACTTGACTAAACTTAAACAGAAACGAAGACTCGCCAACAAGCGGGTTACTATGTTCAATATCAGACAAAGACACACAGCAAAAATTAGGGTTTAAATACACATGGACTAATGACTGGACGAGGAACACCTACAGGCGCAACATGGAGGGAGCGTGAGCGGACCTGGACCCTGAAGCTTGGGCAGTTCATGGGGCCACAGAGGCACAGCCTTTCGTTGCTACAAGGTATCCACTGCCCCCCCAAAAATTGTCCTGGGGCGGAGCTATGGGGTCAAGGCCTGGAGCCCTCTCAGGACGCTGGTCTGGGGCTGGAGCGGGGATTGGAGACTGGCTTGACTCTGGACGTGGACGAAGCCAGACATGACAATGGGGGAAATGGAGGCTCTCTGGGGTGGTGGGTACTGTGGAATGGCATGGCTTCTCCGCAATTCCCACAGTAAATGCCGAGCCACTCAACAGGAGGGCATGATCAATATATTGGGCCAAGGAAAGATGATTCGTTCCCCCAGGCAGATGTGAGCAAATGGGCTCGTTTAGCCCAGAGCCATAGAGAGAGAGAGTTGCGACAACGGAAGTTCAAAACGCTTGATAGTCACGTGATTCATGTAGACCTCGAATAGTTCCAGGAAGTGCTTTGACGGGCAATTCAAATTGATAGTCACAGTGACAGAACTGCGCTTTTTGGTAATTAATAGTCAATAAATGCATTGATTTTCAATAATTTTATTACACATCGACATGTGTATGTAGCATGAGTATGTAGTTACAGCGATGTTGTTTTTAAAATATATATTTTTTTAATGATGAATAATCTACACAAGCAGGCTTTAATGTATAAGTTATTTTGATTAAAATGTGCTGATCATTTAAAATCTTACTGATTAAACGTCTTACCTTTTAAAAGAGCATCACAAACGGTCTGTTCTGCTGTAACTCTATGGCGCGGCTGCTACTTCCGGGAACTATTGAGAGTCTCCGCGAGCCGCCATTGCTGTAAAAAAAAAACGTTCCATTGCAGTCTATGGAGTTGTCGCAACTCTCTCTCTCTATGGCTCTGGTTTAGCCCAAACCTAAAAATGTCCTTAAGCGCAATGTCATTAAAGTCAGCTTGATAACAGTCCACAAAACTCCTCCACATTAATCCACAATGGATCGATGGCCTTGGCGCAGACAAAGGATGGGTTCTGCTGGGTTCATTGTTGTAGGTCTGATATTCTGTAACATACTCCACTGGAGGCAAGTTTCAGAACCCAAGTGCAGCCTTTATTAACAAAATCCAAAACATAAAACAAAGACTAGACTAGACTAGACTAGACTAGACTAGACTAGACTAGACTAGACTAGACTAGACTAGACTAGACTAGACTAGACTAGACTAGACTTCAACAGAAACAAAGACTCACCAACAAGTGGGTTACAACGTTCAATATCAGACAAAGACACACAGCAAACATGAGGGTTTAAATACACATGGACTAATGACTGGACGAGGGACACCTGTGAACACTGAGGAGACAATGAACCAATGACATGACACAAACACATGAGGACATGACACAAACACATGAGGGCATGGAAATCACATGACAAGACCAGGAAGTGTATGGCAGTAAACATAGCAAACTATGCATGCGTCTCAATCAGCTCCCTGGTTCAGTAGTCAGGGCACTGATCAGGACATAAGTCAATGGTCTGACTCCCTGATCAGTGCCCTGACTACTGAACTAGGGAGCTGATTGAGACGCACCCTAAGAAACATGACAGTGAACATGGCTGTGAACATGACAAACTCAAAAACATGAACATGAACCCAAAACACCCTGTGACATTTGTAAAGTGTTACCAAATGTATTGTTAACCTTTGTTGATGTTAATTAATAAAAATAAAAATTGTTAATTGACTGCTCTTGTTAGTTTACAGTGGATTAATGTTAACAGATACAACTTTTGACTTTAAAAATATATTAGTAAATGTAGAAATGCACATTAGAAGTATTGTTAATTTTTAGTTAATGTAGGCCCGGTTAAAGGAGGCGTGGCTTTGCTCTGAAGGGAGAGTGGTAGGCTTGCTGCGATAGTCGGTGTTGCCGGTGTTCAGGCTCAACACCGGTTACATCACATAATTTAGTTCAGTTAGAGAACGGACACTACAAATAAAAACTGAACGTGTCTGCTTAATAAAGCGTGAGCTGAACGAGAGTCGCTGCACAAATTAGCAGAAAGAGTCAGATTTCATTTATCGGAGTGAGGAGCTGAATGATAAGATGATCGCAGAAGATTTGGTTTTAAAGCTAAATGTAAAAGGGCCTGTTTAAGTGAGTTTGTCATTTTACTGTTTTGTTGTTGTGTTTTTCATTAAGAATAATAGGCTAATGAACACACAATTCAAACAACCCGCCACCGATTTTCGTGCTAATTCTAAACCGAAGGTAAAATGTGCACGGCCGCACTGTCATTCACGGTGCGTATCCACTGGTGCGTTTTCAGTTAATTCCTATGGAAGCTCAACTTCAATAGGAATTCAGTGAAAACACTTGCTTTGCAACGCTCCGTTATGAGCAGGGGTGCACATTTTACTTTCGGTTAAGAATTAGTGATTTAAAAGCCCCGGTTGGTATTACCGGTGTTGTCACACTTCGATTAACCGGTGACATCCTCACCATCACAACCCTAGAAGGTGGGATTTCATGCTTTCAAAGCTAGCTATTAGCTGCTATTGCTAGCCTTTCTGAAATTGCCTACCCTACCTTTAACTGCCTTTTTCTTACCTCTGTCATTTTTGTTGTGTGTTTATTTTGTCATTGAAATGAAAGCACTGAGCACATATTTACATATTCATCTAAATGTCGCTCTCAGCAGTGTGGGCGGTGTCGGAATTTTCACTAACAGTAAACCGTTGGTCATGTATTTCAAACTTTTTTTTTACCCCTAATCTAAAAACAAAAAATAACTTCGCTGTGAGCATAGATCTTATGTAGCCCCGCCCCTTTCCATGTCTGCGCTCGCTGTTTTCTGTCTTCCAGTTAATATTTCCAAAGCATAAAGGTAAGATCTTATGGATTTATGAATGAACTGCTAATTTTAAAATCTGTCTACTGGCATCGCTTTGAGTTGCATTTCATGTATGAAAAGTGCTTTACAAATAAATGTTTATTATTATTATTATTATCCGCTTCTAACTTTACATGATAACTTTCATTAATTCTACAATAGGTAAATCTACTTCACCAGCTAATTACTCTTTGACAGCGATGCCATAGAAAAATAGAGAAAAAAATAAATTCTAACGATGGCTATTCGTTCCAGCTTTACCATTTTTTTCAATGCATTCACTGCCTGGGAATCGAATCCATGACCATTGCTAATGCCATGCTCTGCTATTTGAGCTACAGAATCTAGAGGAGCTACAGGATCAATCTTCCTCCATAGGGACAGTCAAGTTGTTTACACTTGAGTTCTCAGTCATGCACATCTTCATTTCCTTTTCTAGGTGGAGTGAAAATGCATCCTAACACAAAGAATCCACAGCAGTGAACTGGCCGTTGAGTTAACTGGCCGACTGTGGTACAGTTATGTCCCCATTTGTCCTCTTCAAAACTGAAAACATAATTCTGTTTGAGGTTTCGAAATTGTGCTGGACTAAGATGAATTCTCAAAGTGTCACTGAGAGGGGCTTACCACTGATCCTTAGTGAGAAAACAGCCGAAAGTCCTTAAACTCAGCTGAATAAGATTGAAAGCAGGGAATGTGAGCAGGCAGGAACGCCAGCCAAGGCTTAGTCAAGTCATCGAGGCAGCGGCTTGTATATCTGGAAGAGTTAAGACATTCATCAGCCTGTTGTTTTTAATTTGCTCAAGATAACAAGATCATCTGCTTTCCATAGAAAGCGATTGTGAACTCAACAAGCATATAGTCCTCAAGTCCACATATTTAGGATTAAAGTTTTAATGATTTCATGATAAAAATCAAAAGCAATAGATGTTGAAGATAAAGCTGGTGACATTTTCTGCAGAGGGAGTCATGACTCATGAACATATTGTTCTGAGGGGGCTTCAGTGTCAGTCTTGGATCCCTTGGTTCCCTAGCTGAGATAAAACATGCCCAAAGGGAAATAAGCACTACAGGATGCTGTACGTAACCTCATGTATATGCATTGTAGGATGCGTTAAACTGATCAAAAGTGACAGTATAGACTTTTATGAGGTTACACAAGATTTGTATTTCAAATAAATGCTGTTTTTTTTTAATTCTCTGGGTTCTTTGATGAATAGGAAGAAAATATATCACAGTTTCCCCAGAATAATGTTAAAGGGATAGTTCACCCAAATATAAAAATGATCCCATAACTCACCCTCAAGCCATCCTAGGTGTATTCAACCTACTCAGAAAGTGTAATGTCTCACACAGTTCAAAACGCTTACGCTACGTCCAACGTCATCGTCACACCAGTTGTGCTTTTTCCGTAAGTTGAATACAGAAGGCAGTCTGCTAGAAGCTGGATATTTTACTTTATAAAGTGTGAAATATGGATATTTTTCTTATAAAAACCCATCGATTCCCTTAAGAAGACCTTTATTAACCCCCGGAGCCATGTGGATTAACTTTTATAATGGATGGATGGACTTTTTGTGGGCTTCAATTTTTGAATTAGTTAACTACATTAGTTAACATGAACTAATAATTAACTGCACTTATAAAGCATTTATGCATCTTTTTTAATGCTAATTTCAACATTTACTAATACATTATTAAAATCTTGTTAACATTAGTTATTGCACTGTGAACTAACATGAACAAACCATGAACAGCTGTATTTATATTAACTAACGTTAACAAAGATGAACAAATACAGTAACAAATTTACTGCTCATGGTTAGTTCTTGTTAGTTAATACATTAACTATTGTTAACTAATGACCATTATTCTAAAGTGTTACCCTGTTTTCAACATTGGTAATAATCAGAAATGTTCCTTAATGGAACACTCCACTTAAAAAAAAAAAAAAATAGGCTCATTTTCCGTCTCCCCTAGAGTTGAACAGTTGAGTTTTACTGTTTTCGAATCCATTCGGCCGATCTCCGGGTCTGGCGGTAGCACTTTTAGCATAGCTTAGCATAGATCATTGAATCTGGTTAGACCGTTAGCATCTCACTCAAAAATGACCAAAGACTTTCAAATTATAATCAAAGCAAAGTTCCTTGAAAAATAAATACAAATATTGAAAGTCTTTGGTCATTTTTGAGCGAGATGCTAACGGTCTAATCAGATTCAATGATCTATGCTAAGCTATGCTAAAAGTGCTACCGCCAGACCCGCAGATCGGCTGAATGGATTCGAAAACAGTAAAACTCAACTGTTCAACTCTAGGGGAGTTGGAAAATTTTCACAAAAGTGTTCCTTTTAAGCAGCAAATCATCATATTAGAATGATTTCTGAAGGATCATGTGACACTGAAGACTGGAGGAATGATGCTGAAAATTCAGCTTTGACATCACAGGACTAAATTACTTTTTAAAACATATTAAAAAGAAAACAGCTTTTTAAAGTTGTAATAATAGTTCACAATATTACTGTATTTTTGTCAAATAAATAAAGTGAGACTTTAAAAAAACATAAATCTTACTGACTCTTAAGGGTGTGCGATATGACCAAAATCTTATATCACGATATGAGTAATTTTATTTCACGATAACAATATATATCACAATATAGTTATTTTTGCTTTAAAAAAGGTTTTTATGATATCAATTTTTGATACTATTGAAATGCAATAATTATTTTCACCACTGTCAATATCATTTAAAAACTACTAGCCTAAAAAAAAACACTCAAGCTTACTGAAGACTAGTAAACTGTGATAAAGAAAGAGCAAAGAAAACAAACTTCAATAGAACAAAGACACAAATAAAATAGACCTACATGAAAAACTTAGAAAAACTACTTAAAAATTTATAAAGTAATCAAATGTATTAAAAAATACAATGCATAGTCTTTACTGTGAAAATTAAATATACGTGTATTCTTATTAATGTTACAAAAGTGATTCAGTCATAATAAAGACACAAAATACTATATACTTTTAAATACTGGCCGGTTATTGTCATTATTGTCAATTATCAGCTGACCTGTATCAGCCAGAATTGAAATATTGATGTGTCCCTCGTTTTGCCTTTTACATTTTTAACAAAAACCCAACAATAGTTGTGTTTAAATGTCAGATACAAATACAAAGACACAATGTTTTGTTTGGACGCTGCATTTAAAATTCAGACATGACACATCTGACAGTGTGAAAAAAGAGAACAGGTAAACCCAGTAGAGAGCAACACGTGGAATTTTTGTCTAGTTATGCTTTAATGAATATTAATGATCAATGCTCTGTTTGCAGAGCTTGTGTTTGAGGCTGGAGTACAGACTCTCATAAGCTTGTTTTCCATATCTCTTCATGGCCTCTTCTGTGGAGTGGCACACATCCATAAATATCTGTCATCCTATTGTTTGGCCATTAATCAGTGCACAAGCAGATTAGCGTTTCCACAGCAACTGCATTGATTAGATGCAAGCCACCCTTCCCTTCCCTTTCCTTGCCCTCTTCTCCACAAGCTGTTTTGCAGACGGATGAGGTAGAATAGTTCTGCTTTCACCCACAGAAAACTTCAAACGGAAAGGTTTATGTAGGTTGAACCTGTTGTAGTTCTGTTTCATTTAACGACAGAATATTCCTGTGTGTTTCAGAGGCACCATGACCTAGGGATCTTCACCCGGAGCACTGCAGCACAAAGCGTCCTTCTCCTTTGACAGGTAAATCTCATCTTCTAGAAGAGTTTAGAAGTAAAGTTACTGTGGTAGAGTTGTCATTAAGTAATTGTAAACCAGATCATTAACGGATGTCCATTTTGATTACAGTCTTTTTTTTAAGGGAAGTCAAATTACACGTGCACACATTCAAAGTGATTGTATCATTGTGATTTGATTAGTATTAATAATTTGAACTGGCAATTGGGATTAAAAATACAATTGTGAATTATTTTGGGATGGATTTATTTTATTTGATCATTGCATGATTGTTGCATGAGGCTTGGTATCCATCTGTCTGTCCATCCATCCATCCATTATTCCCTCCATCCATCCAACCATTCTTCTGTCTGTCCGTCCATCCATTCATCCATCCATCTGTCCGTCCCTCCATCATCCCTCCGATCCATCCATCCATCCCTCAGTCCGTCACTCTATCCATCCCTCCATCTGTCCATTCCTCTGTCCGTCAGTCCATCCATCCATCCATTCATCCCTCCATCTGTCCGTCCCTCCATCATCCCTCCGATCCCTCCATCCAGTCCTCAGTCCGTCACTCCATCCATTTATTCCTCAGTCTGTCAGTCCAACCATTCATCCATCCCTCCGTCTGTCTCTTTATCCCTACATCTATCCCTCCCTCCATCCATCCACCCATCTATCCGTCCATCCATTCATCCATGCATCCCTCCATCCGTCCATTCATCCCTCCATCCATCCAACCATTCTTCTGTCTGTCCGTCCATCCATTCATCCATCCATCTGTCTGTCCCTCCATCATCCCTCCATCTGTCCATTCCTCTGTCTGTCAGTCAGTCCATCCATCCATTCATCCCTCCTTCCATCCCTCCATCCAGTCCTCAGTCCGTCACTCCGTCCATTTATTCCTCAGTCTGTCAGTCCAACCATTCATCCATCCCTCCGTCTGTCTCTTCATCCCTACATCCATCCCTCCATCCATCCACCCATCCATCCATGCATCCCTCCCTCCATCCGTCCATTCATCCATTCATCCCTCCATCATCCAACCATTCTTCTGTCTGTCCGTCCATCCACTCATCCATCCATCTGTCCGTCCCTCCGTCATCCATCCATCCATCCATTCCTCTGTCTGTCAGTCCATCCATCCATCCCTCTGTCCGTCCCTTCATCCCCCATCCCTCCCTCCATCCATCCATCTGCCCATCCCTCCATCCATTCCTCTGTCCGTCCATCCAGAAATGTAACCTTTTTAAAGGCCCAGCTGTCACATCATTGTAACATATGAGGACTACAGTGCCACCTGCTGATGAATAAAAACTATAAAATAAGCTTTCGTGGAAGACCTACTAAAATAGTATTAACAATGCCAACTGACTGAGGTTATCTTTCTTACGTCATAGGATTTTTAATTATTTATTAAGAATACCATAGAAAGACTGTTCTAGATAACTGTACTGTGGGTGGAGAATGTTTTGAACACTTGTGCCAAGTCAACAGCAACCTATAATCCCTCTTAGGCGGTTGTGACACACATGGCTTCAGAACAAAAGCATGTACCCAAAGGGATGCGCCTGTGCTTGTTCTCACCATCAGCCCTGCTGAAGAAAAGAGCACCACCCACCATGAAAAGGTTTTTTTGGGACATCAGTTAAGCAAGATTCCACTCGAAACAAAGCATCCATATGAGCCCTCTATCATATGGTTGATTTAAAAGCTTGATTTTTAATATATTTTATTTGTCCAATCCATCACATTGTTCACAGGCAAACCTCTCTCCTTCCACATGCAGAGACAAAAAAACTGTATGTGAAGTTCTCCAGACACCGACTCAGTCAGGGTAGAATAAGCAGATGCTGTGGTTTTGCCAAACTCCACTTTGTCTTTAGCTTGGCATCTAGCGATGAAGAATCCAAGAGCAGGATTTGTCTTTGACAGGAGCATTTGCATAGTTGGATACCTACAGCTCTACATCCCATTGGTCAGTCTGTCTACTCTAATGCCACCGCTGCATAAAGATAACCAGCTTCTGATTCAGAGCAGACATCATGCACAATACATTTTGAATACACCTATTTTAAAGAATTAATTATATTAATAGAAATGTTCTTTAGAATTTGTTTTTGCTATAGTGAATGTAGAAGAATTGCAGATCTTTTGGTAAACTTCCCTGTAAAATGTTTGAGTAATTTTAAACTTCTCTTTTCTTGTACTTTTGGATTTAAAAAAAAATATTTTTAAGTTCCATGAGGTTCACATTATCTCTTCATCATGGCACCTGTTAGTGGGTGGGATATATTAGGCAGCAAGAGAACATTTTGTCATCAAAGTTGACGTGTTAGAAGCAGGAAAAATGGGCAAGCATAAGGATTTAAGTGAGTTTGACAAGGGACAAATTGTGATGGCTAGCCGACCGGGTCAGAGCATCTCCAAAACTGCAGCTCTTGTGGGGTGTTCCCGGTCTGCAGTGGTCAGTATCTATCAAAAATGGTCCACGGAAGGAACAGTGGTGAACCGGCGACAGGTTCATGGGCAGCCAAAGCTCATTGATGCACGTGGGGAGCAAAGGCTGGCCCGTGTGGTCCGATCAAACAGACAAGCTACTGTAGCACAAATTGCTCAAGAAGTTAATGCTGGTTCTGATCGAAAGGTGTGAGAATACACAGTGCATCACAGTTGTGTATGGGGCTGCATAACCGCAGACTAGTTAGGGTGCCCATGCTGACCCATATCCACCGCCAAAAGTGCCAACAGTGGGCAAATGATCATCAGAACTGGACCACGGAGCAATGGAAAAAGGTGGCCTGGTCTGATGAACCATGTTTTCTTTTACATCACATGGTCGGCCTCGTGCGGGTGCATTGCTTACCTGGGGAACACATGACACCAGGATGCATTATGGGAAGAAGGCAAGCCGGCGGAGGCAGTGTGATGCTTTAGGCAATGTTCTGCTGGGAAACCTTGGGAAGAGCACAACAAGAAGTTTGAGGTGTTGGCTTGGCCTCCAAATTCCCCAGATCTCAAACCAATCGAGCATCTGTGGGATGTGCTGAACAAACAAGTCAGATCCATGGAGGTCCCACCTTGTAACTTACAGGACTTAAAGGATCTGCTGCTAACATATTGGTGCCAGATACCACAGCACACCTTCAGGGGTCTGGTAGAGTCCATGCCTTGATGGGCCATGGCTGTTTTTTCAGCAAAAGTTGGACCAACACAATATTGGCAAGGTGGACATAATGTTATGCCTGATCGGTGTATATAGTTCAGCCACTGAACACCAGTGGGCGGGGCCTATGGTGCGATAATGTATAACTATTCGTCAATGTCTTTCTCTGGAGACAGTCATATGCAAAAAAAAATTCCCTGTGTGATGTCACAAGTCCCAGAATATCCAAACAAGCTGTTTAAAGCTACACTGTGTAACTTTTTTAGTCTATTCTAAGCTAAAAACACTTAGTTCTTTCAAAAATATATGTGCTCATTAATGTATATTTACTTCTTTCAAGTAATAAAGTATTCTCGTAAGTTTATAATATGCCATTGAAAATACATAAGGTAATGGGATCTAACGGTGGTCGCCATGTTGCCCCTCCATCTTGAAAGTACATTAGCCAAAGAGGGACATACCCGTAAATTCAAGCTTCGCCTTTGGCGTTTTAACCGGTTTTAAAACTTGATGGCACTGTACAAAATTCTCTGCCTCGCGCATATGCGCGTCAACTTGTTCAGACTTGTCTGGTGCATGTGCAGAGAGTTTTCATCTCAGCAGCTCCAGTAACAGAGTTAGCCTATATGGAGTTTTCCTGGCTTGTTTATTCCTCAAAAGTCTGTTTTTCCTTGTGTGGTATTTCTGTGCGTTAATAACTCCGTAAGTAATAATAGTTATTGTCATTGTAGATGTGTTTCAGAGTGTGTCATCACGTAATTCAGTTGATGTCACCTCAGAAGTATTTTTGTGTCAACATACAATAGCATAATGCTCACCTATTTTGTTATCAACAATGTTTATTCGTTTATAGAAAATATTTGCTTGTAATGTATGTTGATGGAAATATGCATCAGGTCTGATCGGCATATTAACAATTGTTATACAGAGCGCACTGCAGTGCTAACGTTAAAGCGGCGCACACACTTTTGCAACCCGACACCGCTTGTTAGCAGCAGCAGCGGCAGCTCCGCTCCTTTTAATGCAGCTGCATTTAGCACCTATATATGGTACAATAAGCTCTGGTTTACGGTTACATTATACAAATGTAACTTATAAGTATAGTTATACAGTTCTTAACTGTGTATGTATATTTACCATCCTTATTTGTTCTCTCACAGAAACCACATTTATGTACATATCCACGCAAACCTGTTTATGCCTTGCAATTGGATGACTGAATAAACATTACTATCATCAAAGTTCACTCTGGATTAGCTGCAGTTCTTTCTAGCCGAATAATTAGGCCAGTTGAGTTCCAACGGTCCCACTGCGCACAGAATATCCCACAGGCACCGTGTCGAATGTGGACGAGGTCGAGCTGGAATTCATGTTAATCTTGGTCTCAATCGGCCACCGTAGGAGTTAAAACGAAATCGGAATTGAGAGGAACAGAAACTAAAATTCACTGGATGGTCATATACCTTTTCACCACTAGATGGGGGAAAATATCACACAGTGTAGCTTTAAAGGAGCTTGGCAAAATAAATGCTTTGTTTATAATGGAGGAGATTTAAACTATGAAACTTGTAGGATTTTACTGGTAAAAAAGGTGTTAAAAGATCAAGGCAAATTTGATTTGTCATGCTATGACCCCTTTAAATACGCTCTAACATTTAAAATATGTTAAAAAATATTTAAACTCTTGAGTCACACCTGAAATGTATGATTGCACCTAAAATGTCAAACCAAGTGGGATGTGGAACCAAATGAGGATGGAGCTTTACTCCGAATTAACGTCACTTTTTCTGAACCATTCATTATTATTTTTCACCAAATGTTGTCAGTGTGTTAGCTAGACAGCTGTTACTATTTAAAGCCTGTATTGTTGACTGGCTATTTGTAGAGATAATGTGCTTAAGAAATACAGCCAATGACGTTTCTTTAAAGCAATGTTTTTATACAGTAGTTTATAACTACATATATACAGGTATTCCTGATATGTTGATCATAAATTTCCAATGTGAAATGTTTTGGAATCTTGTGTGTCTTGTACTTTATGGAGCCCTATAGTCTTTAAAATGTTTTCTTTATAAATCTCCATGTCTGAAGTGTGAAATATGGTAACATATATTTTCCAGTGCGGTACATTGCAAAATTAGACCGAGCAGATATGACAGACATCGTTGTCTTAAGTGGCCTTTCTATGTACCAAGATGTAAAGCATCTGTCAGAATAACACATTAAACAGCTGGGCCAGACGTGCTGCCTGCTGCATTATAACATGTCTTGGATTGGAGCCACAACAAGACTTATACAACTTGCGCTTTTAAACATCAGCCATAAGGATTTAAGAGCTTCTTTTACAGGTTAACTGGGAGAGCCATCAAACTTATTTGATTAAATACATGGGAGTGGACAGTACAAGGTTAAGCAGATTTCGATCAAGCTATTTAACTAAAAGCTCGGTGAAATAAGAGCGTTTCTTAAGTTTACCAACAAAATATATTCTGGATCTAAGCAATGTGATACAAATGAATACACTAGCCTTTGAGCTGCATTCTGGTCCAGTTAAAGTTTATTAACAATCAATCACATGCGAGTAAATTAGTTTTGCCACCACACCCCAACAACAACAACTTTAAGCTCCATTAGGGATGTTTACAGCTTTCTAATGTTTACAAGGGCTGCAAAACACTTGATAGCCTTTTGTTTTTTTGGCAGGCTGCAGTCCGAGATTCCCACCAGTCGTCTATACCGCTGTGGTAGTTTCCAGGGAAAGACCATTGCTTCTTCCCCCCCAGAAGATATGGAGCCCCATGAGAGTCTGGGAGTGGAGGGTGACCCGGGCGCGACGGGGGTGCTGGTGCCGAGCCCACGGAGTGAAGCGGTGACCCATGACCTGGAGGAATTGTCTCTCCAGCACATTCAGAACCTTCCACCCATTAAAGAGCGCAAGAATGGTGAGTAAGCCCATTCGGTCAGGCCCCTTAGGCCATAACTCGGCTCCCAAGCTCCTATTTCCTCCTCATCCATTAAATTACCGCCCCGATTTGACACTGAGAAAATAAGGCCTGCCAGAAGGTTGAGAAATTTGTTTGCGGTAAGACGTGGGGAATTACACAGGAATTGTATGTGAATGCCAACATGTAATCATGTCTTAAGTGCTCCCTTTAACTCTTTTCCAAAGTGTTCTTGGCTCATGTTAGGGTGTACGACTGGTAAGCTAATGTGATAGATTTTGGTGTCAAATATGATTGCCGAAAGTCTCCGATATAGAAGGTTCTTAGGCTTGCAGTCATGTTGTGGTTTTTGTTTGGCTGTAACTCAAAGGAACAGTTGTCCATTAAAAACTGGATATTATGTTCCAAAGCTGCATGACTTTCTTTTTTGTGGAAAAACAAAAGGCGATTCATTATTTTTTCATGTCAATTTTAAGCATAATTCTGGACAATGATGACAAGCTAATAATTATTTTCATGTTTTGTCTAGTGATGCACCGAAACTTCGGTATCTGAACATTTTTGAAAATATTTGCTGAAAAAGTGGCCTTTAAGTAGCCCTTCCAATGACCGTTTTCACTGTCATCATCTATTTCGTGCACATAATGTGGATAAGCTACAGCTGGGAAACATGTCAGCAGTGTGGAGCAGCTGAAATATCAAGAGGTGGCTTGTTGTTGAAGAACTTTACCATGACTGGTTTAATTTATCAACTGAGAACAGCATAGAGAGCTTCCATAGTATGGAGGGGAAAAAAATACCGTGGAAGTCAATGGGGACCATCAACTGTTTGGTTGATTCTTTAAAATATCTTCTTTTGTATTCAGCAAAAGAAAGAAATTAATACAGGTTTGGAACAACTTGAGAGTGAGTAAATGACTGAGTGAATTATTAAGTCTCTAATATCAGATAACTAATATATTGTGCGTCCCTAAATGAAAGTGATTGAAAATATAAAAACCATGCTATATACATACATATCAGTCCCTCCAGAAAAACGCGATTATGCGATCGCATGATTTAATGCATAATCAGCCAAAGTTTTTTCAAATACGCCGCACTTTCGCCACGTAAATTGCCTATTTCCGCATGCAAAATATGCGGGGCTAGCATGATTTCATAATCCCCGCATTTTCGTTGCAAAAAAGTCATATATATTAGCAAAAAGTTGACATTTTTTTGTTTACTTCACACAAGAGCCGCCATTTGCCCATATTGCCATGGGACCGTTTTGAAGTGACGTAATTACCCGACGTGAGCGTCATCGAAAAGCTGCAAACCCTGTGGTGAAACCATAGATATCGGTGAAACCATGATGAAGCACGCAAATTCCCATTTGCCAACAAAAATAACAGCAAAAGACTGCGTAAAGCAGTTTCCCGGTGTGTTGACCGATTTCAAAAAACAGCTTCATGAAGCTTCGAAGCGTTATGAATCAGTGAGTCGATTCAGCGGTTTGGATCGACAAAGTCACGTATTTCAGCAGTTTGACACGCGATCCGAATCATGATTCGACTCGCTGATTCATAACACTTTGAAGCTTCATGATGCTGTGTTTTGAAATCGATCATCACTACATAAAACGTTATTTAGGTTTTAGCACAAAAACTATTCTCGTCGCTTCATAAAGTTATTGTAGAACCACTGTAGTGAGATGGACTTTGTAACGACGTCTTTAGTACCTTTTTATGGGTCTAAAGAGAGTGTAAACTGCATTGTGCCAATGGAGGCCTTTCTGAGCCATCAGATTTCAACTAAAATATCTTAATTTGTGTTCCGAAGATGAACGGAGGTCTTACGGGTGTCCAACGACATGAGGGGAAGTCATTAATGACAGAATTTTCATTTTTGGGTGAACTAACCCTTTAAGAGATTGCACTTTGTGCATTGGAAGCACTCAAATGTCTGTTTTGTATAGCTACCTCTGTAAAACAGGAAGTTATTTATTAATTTTTTCAGAAGTTGTAGCATATTCCTTTTGTAAAGCTAAAGAACTTGTTTGACTCAATGTTTTGTAAATTTGAGCCATGTGTTAATTAAGGTCTTCAATAAAACAAGATGAGAACTTAAATATTCCCAGCCCTTTCTGTGATGTAGTGCTTTTTTCTCTTTTTCATCAAACTGCAGTTTTTGCAAGTTCCCGCAATTTTATCGCATACAAATTCCATAAATATACCGCATTTTCCATCGCATTTTTTAAGAAAACGTGCCGCATAATCAAGGATTTTTGCCCGCAACAATCACAAAAAAAAGCCGCATTTTTCTGCAAGGACTGACATATAAAAAGTGCTGTATAAAACATACATGCTGTCTCTCCTAGTGCCTTCATTGGAGAAATGGTGATTTCCGGTTAATGAATGAATATTTTTTTTGAGTCAGATCTTTTCAGTGAATCAGTTCATCAGTTCATAAAACCAAATGATTTGTTTCCAAATTGGACTAATCCAATCCAGTCCCCATTAATTATCATTGCATAGAACAGAGTTTCTCAACTGGTTTGGCCATGGGACCCACATTTGCCCATGGTCATTAAGTCACAGCCTACTTTATATTTGTGTATATATCATGGGAGTCGGACCCATTTGTATGTGGGTCAGACAAGACCCACCCACTTTTTACGATCAATGATATTGGACCCACTCACTTTTATCGTCTCTAATTCAGCACGTCTGTTTACCTACCCCTAACCGATAAACACTTATTATTAAACAAATGTTAGACGCTTTATTTCCACTTTTCTAATATTTTCATATTTTTTATTGAAAATAAATGCCTTTCCGATCTGTGATGGGAAAAAGGAGTAGAGAGAGTTCAGCAAAAGGCGGATTCGAACCTCAGGTCGATTTGCGTCAACTTGATACCATGCGTCTTACACTATTGCCGCTCTCAATAATATGGTGATTTCCGTAATTTTGTACTTAATGTAAATGGCATCTACTCCAGTAAAATTTTTCTGAGAGAGGACCCACCCACGTTTTGCTTACGACGCCCATGGTATATATATATATTGTGTGTGTGTGTGTGTGTGTGTGTGTGTGTGTGTGTGTGTGTGTGTGTGTGTGTGTGTGTGTGTGTGTGTGTGTGTGTGTGTGTGTGTGTGTGTGTGTGTGTGTGTGTGTGTGTGTGTGTGTGTGTGTGTGTGTGTGTGTGTGTGTGTGTGTGTGTGTGTGTGTGTGTCAACAATTTTTGTAAAATAAATTTGCTTGTTTAAAAAAACAAAAAAACATGTATATGTGTTTTAAAAACAATCAAATTTATTTTACAAAAATTGTTGACACACACATACAAGTACTGTCCCACTTTACTTGGCATACATATAAATTGTACGAATTAGATTAGATTAGATTAGATTCAACTTTATTGTCATTACACAAGTACAAGTACAAGGCAACGAAATGCAGTTTAGGTCTAACCAGAAGTGCAATAGCAGCAAGTGCAGGATATACAATGGATGCGTAAGTGCAGGACATGCATATGTACTGAATATATATAAATATGTATAAATAGAGAGACGTTATTACTATAAACAGAACTGAATTTACAGGTGAATATGTACAGTGAATAAATATACAGATGGCTATTACTATAAACAGAATTTACAGGTGAATATGTACTATGAATACAATATACAGATAGCTATTACTATAAACAGAATTTTACAGATAGAGGTATACAATAATATGTTAGGCTAATATGAGGAATAGCAGTGGATTAGGGTAGTGCAATAAATTATGGACAGAGCTATCCGGAGAAAAGTGTAAAAGTGCAGTGGAAAGTGGTTGCATATTACATTTAGAAGTACAGTGCAAAATGCAAATGTAAACATTGGTACTATAAATACAGTCGGCAGTGCAAATGAGCATAATCCAGTTAAGATATGGCAGTGCAAGATGCATATGTAAACAGTTATATGACTAATACTGATAAATAAATAGGTCTATAAGGTAAGGCTATTTTGGTAATGCAATAAAGTAGCCACCACACTAATTAAACAATATACAAAATAACATAAAGTGAAAATAAAGTAGCATTTTGGGGTTATTGAAACAACAGTTACCATGGTGAATACACAATGCCAACATGAACTGTTACGCAATTTATTGGTACTTTACTTTTATTTCATGACTTACTAATTGACAACGTAACGTTGCATGGTCGTAGTTTCTCTTGCTTTATGAATGAAGTGATATACAGCGTGCGCCGAATTTGCACGTGCAATTGAAGAGTGTGCTCAACGAGCACAGTATAACGGCTGACACGACAGGACAGGAAAGTTTTGTTTTCTGAGATGAGACTTATTTCGTAACTATGAAAATAACGTTAGAATATTGACACTGACATATAGCCTGACGACATATCATTTGACCGCAGATTCGTTTTTCTTAGGCACTACGCGACCCACTCAGAACCAGTTGAGAAACATAGGCATCGAAAACAGCGACCAGGATATTTTTTTAAAAATCTCTTCAGTCAAATGAGTTTGAGTGAGTAAATGATGACATATTTTTCATTTTTGAGACAACTATCCCTTTAACTGACTTTGTTGAATTTTTTGAGTGCTGGTCACTCTGATGTTATCGTCTTTTCCTTCTGTCTGGCTCTCACAGTCCTGGCCAAAGTTACATTCTAGAAATATTTTACTGCTATATGAACTCTTAATAATAAGGCACTAGGGCTGATCCAATGGGCAGGCAGGCATTGAACCTTGTCGAACTACACGTTGACTCTGTCCGACCACAGAAAGAGTTCATGTCCCACTCCCTATGGACATCCTTGCCCTTGAGAATGTCAGCGTGTCCTCAGGGCTGCTCGGTAAATAACTGCACAAGGGAAGTAAACAGAGACCCCACCAGGCATATGTGTGTTTCTGATGCCACTACATGATGACTTTTCTCAGTTTTCTCAGACTGTTCGCACTGAAATAGATTTTAAACTGTGACTCATCCAGACACTTAACATGACCTTGGAATTACCCTGTTTATTTGCTGACTATCACAAATGTCAGGAGTTATTTTAATCAAATTATTTTAGTATGCTACAATTCTTGCTACTTGCAAGATATTTTGCAAACACCAGTGCAAATTCAGTTAGTGTTTCCATTTCCTAGTTTTTCCTGAAAGCCCTCATGCAAAGGATTTCAAGGGATCTCGCAGGGGATTTTTACATTATTATTATTATTATTATTATTATTATTATTATTATTATTATTATTATTATTAATAATAATAATTAGATAGGGGATTCTCAAACTTTTGAAGATGATATTTCAAGACAATATTTTCCAAAAATATAAAGGCCATATATTTTCATGTATAAAGAGACATATTTCTTGTGATTTTATGATTTGTGACCATCTTTAGACCGCAGAAATAAACTTCAAATTCAGTCATTTTTACTTTATTGATTATATATATTTAATTGTGTATATTGTCTTGTGTGTCCAGAATTTTTGGTTCTGTTTACGGCCAGAATGTTTTACCTCAGCAAATCACTAGAAGCATATGCACAAGGCAAAGGTGTAAGCAAATCTTCAAGAGATGATGCATGGTGGTCATTGAAAAACCCATAAAAACCACAGTTCTGATTATTGGGGTGATCCATCCTCAGTGCATGTGGTTGATTACAAGCAGAACTGATACGAGGTGTACTTAATGAGAACATAATGTGCAACAGACCACCTCATAACATTCAGCATAAAATGATAAACTTAAAAGAGGTGCACAATAAATCCTGATACAAGGCATAATTTCTGCTTTTTTACCAGCTTGGAGATACTAAGTTCTCATTGCTTCATTTATCAGAAGAACTGAAGCAATAAATAAGTTTTAAGGAACACTCTTGTATTTCCTCATAATTGATTCCTGCTCACTACCGCCTAAAGATATTATGAGCTCATAGAGAGTTTGTTACACTGGACTAAATCAACATGATCTGTTCCTGCTCAGGCTGGAGGACAGACTGTACCCATCCTTCCTCTTTTCAACCCACCCTTCTAGAAACTAAACGTCACCACTGTTCACAAATTCCCCTACTGAAACATTTATGTCAATGTTCCCACAAGTTATCTTATGACCTACACATTCTAATCATATTAACATATGAGTCTTGGCGTTGAGGCATGGAAAATCAGAGACTGTCCCCATCATGCACTATACAATTTTCTGTGAAAACTGTCAAATCTGTAAAATTGGCATCTGGGCAAAAACTGTGTAGTGTATTCAAGCCTTTACACTGTCTTGAGGGTTGTGTTTTTTCAGATGGTAGGCTAAGCTAATTTAAAACAAAATATCTCAAGACACGTGTGTTGTTCCAGGTTTTTTTTTATTTATTTTTTTAAATAAGAACACATCCTATGTAAACACCTCCTAAGGAAAGTTTGATCTGGGCCAGGTGACCTTAAACCAGTTTATATATCTAAGGCTTCTTTAAGACCAATTAATCTTTCAAGCAACTAAATATGTATATATTTTATGCACATCCCTAGTAGGCGCCCTCTCCACCGGACCCATTGAGTAGACAAAACCATACAGCACCTTAGTGGGCCCGGGACAGCATTCCCTATTGGCTTCCCCTGGGATGTTCCTGTTCCATTGTGTTTAATCACTTTGGCTGATTCAGATAGGCTTTGTTTAAATATTTTCTTTCCCTCTGTGCAATATTAATCTCCAGCAGCTATGAAAGAAACATCACTCGATGTAGATAAGAAATGTAATGGCATTTTTGCCCCTCGAGACACAATAGTGCTTTATTAGAAAGGCAGATTGCTGAAATACAAATGAGAAACCGTCAAATGTTGAATCTCATCTGTAAACCCTGAGTATGAATTGTTTATGTCTACACTAAGTGACAAAGAGAAATAGAAATATCCCTGGGGTTCTGCTTGGTTGTTTTTGTCATTTTTGTTCCATGACAAGATGTTTTCATTGGGATAAAAAGGGACACAATTTTTTTTCTTACTACTAAAACTGAAATAGCATATAATAGAAGTATAGGAAGTTGCGGTTTTGCGTCCAAACATTTTTCATACAAAGTTCCTCTTTATTGTCTAAGGTGAAGTTTGCATTTGAGCTATTGTGTTTACCACTAGCGAACTTTGGCCCTCTCACCCGCTTCCCTCATGGGGGAAAAAAGTTAACTCAGCCTAAAATCGATCTTTGTCGTCTTCTATAATACTGCATGTTACCTTTGACTAGAAATGCAACAAGCAAACACAGGTGAGCATGAGAGTTTAATCACCAAAATTAAACAAAAAGTAATAAAATGCAGATCCTCATTACAAATAATTGCCATCAGACTGTCTTTTCAGCAGTGTATATGGTGATAACTGGCCACAAAACCTACATTTAATGTAAACCGACAAAGCACATTAGCGACAGACACTTTAGCATATATTGATAATAAATCATAGCTTTAGACCGCCACAGCAGCCGATTAAATGTATGTAACACAAATTAAACTTATGATATGATTACAGCAAATGTGCATGCTCGCTAAGTTAATAAATTTACAGATTGACCAGTCATTCTACAAAATAACTATTTTCTAAACTAAAGCTTAACATATGCTTAACAGTGGCAGTGGCAGCCATGTGACTTATTAGATTTTAAATAATTTACCCAAACAGCAAACAATTCCAGCAGTAGCTTTAGCATCTTGATGCTGTCATTCAGGGGTATCTTTTATAATTCCTGGGGTTAAAATGCTTTAAAAGCTTTGGCTTTCTGCACAAAATTAAGCACTGGCGTAGGTCTTCCTTTGCCGATTAACTACAGCTTTTCTTTAAAAATTAATCTTGTAAATGCCGTGGATAATAAATTAGCAATGATGTCCTCCTATTTAAAGGCCCCCTAAAATCAAAATGGACGTTTTTTAGCTTTTAGTATGACTATGTTAGCCTTAAGGTTATGAATAAGCTGGTGTGTTCCAAAACAATGACAAAATTCGCATTTAGGAGATATAAGCATTCAAAATTTACAGTCTCTCACTTCCGTTAAAATGAAGCACAGATTTTGATGACTTCAGCTTCTCATCACATCTTCTGTCCAATCAAATGCTCTCTAGAATCTGAAGCCCCGCCCCCTACACTATAAATAGACCCTGAAGCTTCGGCTGAAATCGGTCAGCTGTTCACACATTTACTATTTTCTACATGGTGAATGGCACATAGCGCACTATACATGCGATAGGAAACGATTCAGACAGTGTAAATTATGCTTTTGGTTGAGGTGAATGAAGTCTGGTTTCACGTTAGTTTCACGAGCACCGCCGCAGCGCACACACATAGTCTAGACCAGAGCCGTTGACTAGAGACACGAGAGCCCAGTGCGGATCATATGCGCGAGTCGGCGCAGACAACAAAACATATCAGACCCTTTTAAATTCTGCACAGAATGCTGTATTTCAAAGCGATATGGAGGAGATTATGATGATAAACGGTTAGAGATTAGGAGGAAACTCTTGCTTTACCAAACAGAAAGGCTCTAGTCAAACTATGATATTAACGAAACCCTATTGGCTGTTTCAAAAAAGGGGAGGAGCTGCTAACAGCTGGAGCCGTTTCAGGGGAAATTACGTCAACACATTGAATAATGCTGCGTGTTTCAAGGCACTTCAGTGGGCCTTTAATGTTGCTTGCGTTGTCCATGGTAAATTTATCAGCATTTTTTTTTTCAATCGTGTTCCTCACAGCGGGCGGAACGTGTCATAAACTTGATTATAGGAAGCCCCACCCATTTAGACAGACGATATGATTTGTCAATTTTCCAGTCATTTGAAATTCGTCTATCTTTGGCCCCATTTACACTGCATGGTTCAAATGACCCAATTCCGAGTCTTCCCTCTCATGTGGCACAGATCAGATATGACATTTGAACGTGTTAGCAGGAAAAAAAACGCATGAATTCCGATATCCTTAGATCGGATTCAGGCCTCACTCATATGTGGTAATAAATCCAATATGATTCGGATACGTGCATGTGCGTCTGCCATGTAAGCGGTCAAATCGGATATTCCCCAGTAAATGCGAGTCGTACATTGAAAAAGGGACGGAGGCGAATGACGTCAACCCGTGGACACGAATTGCAATCAAGGGCTCTCCTATTTTTTTCTCCACCTTACGAGAGCAATGTTTTGCTGACCTTTAAAGATAGTTGCGGAAAGCGAAACATTGAATAATAGTTTTGTCTGCGTCCATTGCCTATCGTGCCGTATTACTTCCTTTTCTGGGTCAGAACGTCTTGGGCTGTTTCGCCTGTGTATAGTGTAAATGCAATTATCGGATACGGGTCGCTTTTAAAAGATGATGTAGTCACCCAGTCGGAATTGTGCATCAAGACTTGCAGTGTAAATGCGGCCATTGACTTGCTATGGCTTGGCCCTCTGTAATTTCACAGCTGGACCAACAATCACAGAACTGAAAGAATTAGGTGGGAAAATCCTAAAATGGAGAAAATGGGCGTCTACACAACACACACTGAATAGGCAGATTTAAAGGGTTTATTTCCTCAAAAAGACGTAGGTGTTTATAGTCAAATTATAAATTCCTAAAATAACAAAGTTTTTACTTTTTAAACTATTATTTAAAAGTTTGTAAATAACATTTTTTTTACAATAGTTTAGGCCCTCTCTGAGGGCCTAGAGGGCCCTGACGCTTCCCCTGTGGTGTTTACTCCGTGATCAGTGCTGTTGAGGGTTAACAGCCACAGTTCTTTAGTCCCGCCTCTCCTCTCAGTCACTGACAGAGCCAGAGCTGAACCACTGCAGAGAGCGCTCGCGCTCACACTCGCTGAGAACTACACACCCACAAACACTCACACAGGCAGCCTAGAGACACAGCCAGTGAAGGAACTTGTCGGAACGGTCTGGAATCAAACTCCACGCTGGGGAATTTCCTGCCAGATCTCGCCATTTTGCCTTGGTCCTCATTTCCCACAGCAATCCATGGGACTCCAGACACGGAAACTGTCCGATCCGTCTCTCAGCTCCATGGCCTGCCTTGAAGTGGAGACCTTGAATGTCTGCAGGGGTAAATGCAAATATTTTGAATCTTTTAACAAGAAATTTGAATGTGAGCATGAATTAAAATGGGGAAGTTGAGTGAAGGACAGTGGGAAGCCAGAGTTTAGCACACGGCAGCTGGTAATTATTACTGGAACACATGTTCTGGAGTGGATACAAATGTTATTGTACAAGTTTTTGTTGTAGGGTTGAACGTGAGGGTAATGATGAGGCTTGTTGTTTGGCTGTCTGATGTGGGTTGTATTATATTTTTGTATTAACATCTAGGTTTCATTCAAACTCACACCCAAACATTACCTCACCATTCAGTTAATCATTTAGCTGGCTTATCGTGCCTCTTTGGAAAATGTATCTGCTTTTAATGCCTTATGGGAGTAACACCTCTTTACAGGTTTCTTCACAATAAGATTTTCATGTGCATGAGGATATCTTTGCAGCCTTCACTGTTATTTATATATGGCTTCAGTTATGAGAGTTTCAAGTGAGTTATTGGTTGTTGGGATGGTGCCCATCGATGAACCGTAAACCAAATGGTACATTCATTTATCAGATCTCAAACCTGAGCCAACATGCAGTCTCTGCTGTCCTCTGTGAGCACCCATGAAGATACAGTCATCTGTCGAGCTGCTGAAATAGTAATGTCAACACAGCCCAGGTCAACGTCAGAGTGTTTCTTAAACAACTTCAGTTTAGTCAACATTAACGGGCTCATTAGCCATAACACAGCCCATTCATTTAATTTACGATAGTAGCGTCTGGTTATTAAGGTGCGGCCATGTTAGCGAAATTTTGCAGGCAAAAAAGATCCATTGTCTATTGTCAGTGTTGTGGAAATGTGTGAAGCACAACTCGCGCAGATGTCACTTTTAAGGCGCTGATAATTTACTCACAGCAAAGTTCTTTTTTGTTAGGGGTAAAAAGAACTTTGAAATGCTGCTGGAAGTGGTGTTTTAGATGAATATGTAAAAATGCTTTCCTCTCAATAACGATATAAACGCACAACAAAAAATGACAGTGGTGAGAAAACAGCAGTTAAGAAAGCATCTGATCATAGTGATCTTGATTTGTTTGCACCAGCTCTGCAATTCAGCTCTCTAGTCACACCGCATTTATGTATATAGGACGTTATACAACAGATTTAGCCTGGATGCCAGCCGAACTTAGCCCCGCCCACACCATTTGAGGTCGAGAAGTTCGGTCTGGACTTGATCCGTTGTGGAGCAACTATGCAAGCAAAGCTGTTCGGACCAATCAAATTGTCAGGACGGGCTTTATACGATGATGGACAGTATCATAACTATCCACGTCACCAAAGAGCACTTCGGTTGAATTTGTTTGAATCGGAGTATGACGACGTCAGGCTAAAGTACTCTGTGTATCCTTAAATTATTTTTACAACACCGGCAAAGATCGTTTACACTCATCATCATCTTCTTCTACTTCTTTCAGCGTGTGTGCAGTTGAGTTCTGTTGACAACTATGCGTCTTTTTTATTATTTGTATTAAACATTACAAAACATCACAGCATTAAAGCAATACAGATAGACATGTAAACGACAACTATGCGTTAGTTATGTGTCGTTCATGAACGATTCGTTCTTTTTGAACGAATCTTTACTATGACTCGGGAACAACGAGTTGTCTCAGAGAGCGATTCGTTCATTTTGTGTTGACCGTGCATGCACTACATGCCATCGGTTCTCTACAGGATCTTCTGCATTCAGCCTATGGGGCTGTGAGTTGGTGAACGAATGACTCGAACCTGAAGACTCGAGAGGCGAACTAATCTTTCCAGGGAACAGACGTGATTTAAATGTGAAGTGACAAAAAGAAAGAACGACTCTGTGAACTAGGCTTGCTACGATAGTCGGTGTTGCCGGTGTTACCGGTGTCCAGACTCAACACCGGTTACATCACTTGCCCACCGTGGCACCGCCCACCGTCTTTTTGATTTTTTTATAGTAATAAAATAATTTAGTTCAGTTAGAGAACAGACAATACGAATAAAAAGCTGAACGTATCTGCTTAATAAAGCAGGATCCGACCGTGAGTCTCGAGGCGGCAGGAGTCATTCATCAGATTTAAGAGTGAGGAGCTGACTGAGATGATCGCGGAAGATCTGGTTTCAAAGCGAAACGTAAAAGCGCCTATTTAAGGGAGTTTGTCATTTGTTTTGTTGTTGTGCTTTTCATTAAAAATAATAGACTAATGAACCCATAATTCAAGCAACCCGCAGCCGAATTGGCGCTTATTCAAAACCGAAAGTTAAATGTGCACGGCCGCACAGAGCGCGCATTGTTTACTTTCGCCTGGCTCCGCTCCGCTACGCTGACTGCGCGCATTTATTTTTGCCGCGCGCACCCTCGCGCTCGTGCGGGCGCGTCGAGTATAAACGAGGCTTTACGGACGAACTGTTATTCATTCATGGCATGCATCTCAATCATAGACTGATCAATGCTTGATCAGTGCCCTGACTACTGAACTAGGGAACTGATTGAGACGCACCCATGGCCTCACAGAGCGCGCATTTACAGACGAGCTGTCATTCACGGTGTGTGAATACGCAACACTGGCGCGTTTTCAGTTCAGAGCGGTCGTGTGCATGTTACTTTCGGTTAGATAGAATTAGTGATTTAAAAGCCTCCGCCGGTGATACCGGTATTACCGGTGTTGTCACACATCAATTAACCGGTGGGAAAATGTCCTCACCGTCACATCCCTACTGTGAACTAACAGACTGCATAGCCCTAAGCAATTAATGAATCATTTCTTTCTAAAAGTCTGGCCTTGGCTGCATTAGATTATAATTTATAATTTATTCCAAATGTGATCAACGTTTGCATAAATACTAGATGTGTTGGGAAATGTAACATTTGTGACATTTTAATTAGATTCTGCTGAAATGAACGAAATGACTTGAAAAAAGATTTGTTCATTTTGCTGAACGAGATTCGAAGATCCGAGTCCGTAAAATGATCTGAATTTTCCCACTACTACTATGCGTTGCTCTGTTGCTCCGTTGCTCTGATTGGCTGTAGGTCTATCCAATTGAGTGCAGAGGCATTTCGGTTGAGACGCCCCATAATCACAGCCCAATGGAGCAGTATCAGACTCATATTCTGACTAGAATTCTGAGAATATTGCTTTAAAGCAAGCAACTTTACAGTATTAAACACGCAAAAGTAGTAGCAGTGTCGCTTTCAGTTAGAATTACAACTTCAGTTTCTACTATAAAGCTGCTTACCAGTGTGTTCATGTTCTTACTCGCATCTGACTTCAACGGACTGAACAGAAGAAATGAACCAGAGAAGATTTCTACACCAGAGCAAAGTTTTCCGGAAAGTTCACTTTGGCAAGCTCTGAAAACAAACTTCGTTTTGCCCTGATTTTGATTGAAATGTCGTCACACCAGTTTGTTCTTTGTTTTCACCTGATGTATATCGGGGCCTTTAACCCAAGCAGTTTTCTGTCGGTCAACGTGGACATTTGTGTGAACAAAAATCTGTGTGGGAAAGTCTTCCAAAATTCCAGATCGCGTGGATTCCTGTTGAAATGACATGATTCGCCAAACAACGGTTAATGTGAATGCAACTTTTGGCTTGAATTTGGATTTAGATTGAATCTTGAAAGAGGGTTTTAAGGAAGTGAGATTTACAGGGATCAGAGCTGCCTCTTGTTTATTGTACAGATTGAGAGTGAGGCCTGGAGCCACATACAGGTCAGTCAGGGTTCAGCAGAGAACATGAGGGATGACATCAGCTCAACAAACAAACACTGGGATGACTGCAGGCATGTCATGTACCGTCGTACTGATGTGAAGATGATTATGGTATTACTCTCTTCATTCGTCACATTGTTTTGAAAAAGCCACTTGGTAGTGGCATGGATCTTGATTTGTAATGGATAACCGCTTTAATATTGAAACCCAGTACAGGACTTACTAGTGCACATACATAATGGAAAACATGGTTCGGGACAGAGTGTTCTGAGCCTTTAGGGGGGGTTCTAGGAGAGGCACTTGGCCCCCTCCTTTATTCAGCTCACTCTTAAAAATAAAGGTTCTTGGCATCTACGGTTCCATTAAGAACCTTTCAAATCCATGTAATCTTTCAAATGCACAAATTCTTCTTTAATATAGCAAAAAATTTAAACAAGATAATTTAGAAAAAAATGGTTCTTTTCAGAACTGTTAATTGAAAGGTTTTTTTTTTTAATGGCACAAAAATGGCATTGCTGCGAAAACCCGTTTTATTTTAAAATTTTTAGAAAAACCTTTTATTTTTAAGAGTGCTTTATGCAGAATGCACGTTACCCCACATGCCATTTCCAAAATCTTCAGTTTCCCAGGCCTGTTCTCACAACGACTGGGTTTATTTTAGCAGGGGTGAGTCAGACAGAGTGGTCGCTCTCCCGGGACTTCAGCATAACTGGGTGTGCTAGGCCTCGTCCTGCAGCCAATCAGATTGGCTCTGTGCTCCCAGTGCCGACGATGGGTGGAAGCGGGGGTCTGCTGGGCATGTTCCACCTTCCGCCGTCCCATTTGTCACCATCAACTGTCAGCCTCCTCTTCAAATGTTTTGCAGAGGAGTGGTGTTATTCTCTCGAACCAACATGCCCACGCTTGTGTGTTTTCAAAATGTATAAATCGAGCAGTCTAGTGGGATGGTGAAATAGCATTCAGCACTGGCCAGGGTGTAGTAGGCTGTGCATAACGCCCCGCATTTCACCCTTTCACTCAGGCATTCGCTGTCTTTTTGATGTTCTTGGTGGTTAATGCATCAGTGCTTCCTCATCCAAAGCATAACACCTTGCATCTCGCTTTTTATGGGCAGCAAATCCAAAGCCAAGTCTTAAGCTGACATCACCTTGAGAAGTTGATGGGACCATTGTTTATTATTTTGTGCTTTGGACGCCGTTCTGTTGTTGATCTCTCTTATAAACGGCATTCTGTTGTATGTTTGCTTTTGAGGTCAGTACTGTTGAGATTTTGGACCACTTGAAACTTTTATTACATCTCATAAAGTACAAATCTTGGGTTGAACTTCAACCCCAAAACATTTGGGATGAAAGGCAAAATGTCATGGATTATTTGTTTGCAATAAATCAAAATATAATATAAAAAATAAGACCGTAAAACTGAGCAATACTACCACTATTAACTAAAATCAAATTATGATTTCCAAATATACTTGAAATAATGTTGAATTAATGCCATGCTCTTGATATTAAATAACTTTTAAAGATAAATAACACTTTGAGGATTTGTAGTAGCAGTGTAAGAGCAGTAAGTAGCAAATACTTAAAAATATAAATGATTATTATTATAAAGTCAGACCATTTTTTAAGTGTTATTTTATTGAGATATTATAGTTTTTATTAATATTTTTTGATAATATTTTATTTGAGTTTTCTGTTTATATTTTAAATCATGTTTTAGTCATTTTTTGTGATTTTACTCATTTTAGTTTTTCTATATTTTTATATAGTTTTTAGTATATTTTTTTTTTTTTTCAGTTTTAGTTATTTTAGTACATGAAGTTAAACTGAATGATAATTATTTTATTTCGGTTAAAAAGTGCATTTTTTTTTAAGTACCTAACGTGTTTATGTTTTTAGTTTCATTTAACTTTAACAGCCTAGCCTAGAAATCTAGACGCACCCTAGCGGCAGCAAATATAATTTGCAGCCAGAGCGTCTAGCTACTCTCCGTTGGCTTGCGAGCTGGAAAAACTCTTGTCAGGCCAATCACATCGTGTATAGAGTCGGTAGGCGGGCTTAACATAATGACGACAGAGTTGCGCCGGTTCCGCGTGCTACTTGTAAACAAAGGAGCTGGCGAACAGCTGTCTTTCGAATCGGCTTTGGCCGCGACTCTGGAAGACTTGAAGTTAAGCTTTACTTTGAAAAAAGAACAAAGAACGGCACTGAAGTCATTCTTAAGAAAGGAAGATGTGTTCTGAGTTTTTCCGACCGGATACGCCAAAAGTTGAATATATCAACTAGCTCCGCTTCACCTTCTTCGCTGCTCTGATTGGTTGTAACGTTATCCTATTGCGTGCAGAGGGAATTTGAAAGACAACCGTTTATCCCGCCCCTCAGATTGAGCCCTGCCAAACATCTTGATGTGGGTCTGGCTTGTCAGGCTAATAACAGCCATGTTTCATATTAAATATTAAAATAATATTGACTTTTAGGCACAAAAGGCATTGTTTCTTAAAACCTTGCTGACCACTGTATGAAGAATCTGACAATGAGTGATTGTGTGTCATGCTCGGTTTGGTCGAGACCTGTTTTGGACTGTATCTAGTGCCATTGCAGAGAGTATTAGAAGTACAAGAAGTCACATTTTAAGTCTTTACTGAGTTCTGTTTCTGCTTCCTCCACAGTGTTACAGTTAAGACTACAGCAGAGGCGCACACGCGAGCAGCTGGCAGACCAGGGCATCATGCCACGTGAGTATGCGTGCTTCATGGAAAAATAACTCTTGAATGTCAATGTTTAGACAAAATAAGCCTAGACTTTCATGAAGTGCTCTGTTAAGACCAAAACTATATATTAGACAAATGTTCTATTTTCTTGTTATTTTAACTCTTAATCCAGCGTCATTGACAAAGCGTCACACACATTATTGCCTAAGCTTCGCAAACACACTGTACTTATTCTTCTTAAAGTGAAACACATTCACCTCCAGCCAGAGTTTGTTTGTAGATTACTCATTTGGCGGCAAGAGTAAGTTATGCATGTCAGTAAGGAGAGCAGTTCTAATAAAAGAAAGCGTCTGTTGAGGATACAAACTGATAAGGAAGGAGAGATAGAACAATGGTGTGACTGATGTCTGTCTGGAACAGCGGGAGCTGTCCTGCTCTCTCAGTTCTTGCCGTCTGTATAGGGCCCCTAACGTCATGGTCCAAGCTCCAAGAGTAACAAGAGTGAGTCAGCGGCTGGGCCTGCACTTTTGCTCAGCAAGATCTGTGGTTACCTCACGGGCTTTATAGTCAATGGTTAATGGCTCGGATTCTCCCACAAAGACCCATTCTTGCATTCTTTAATCATATTCATGTCAGGATTATACCTTAACTGAAAATGCTGCAAACTGTTTCAGAGGCCAAGTTTGGTTAGTTATTTACGACTAATCAGGGGGAGCAAAAGATGTCTTTACTAATCAAGGCACAACCACTGTGTCAGAGCGCACATTTCCTGTTGACCGTGGATTCAATACCCACAGATCAACACCTTCAGTAATACTTGTAGCAGAATCCTTTGTCTGCTGTACAATATTTATTTAAGTTTAATTAATATTTTGGTCTCAATTTTTTTTAAACATTCTTAAAACATGATTTACCCAGAGCAAAATTGTGTGAAATTGCATTGTTTTCAGACTGTCTTGAAATTATAGATTTTTTACTTGGAAAATGTACTTTTGCTTTATGTACAGATCTAACAAAGTAGTTTACAAATTGTAAAGCACAGATTCTCTAAAGTGGGTCAAAATGCTGACTTTCTCATTTAACTTAAGTAGTTAAGACAATCTTAGATTGTCCTTTAGGGCACAACTTGCCTTTAAGCAGAATTTCTTTAGAACACAGTAGTTTAACACAGAAAAATGAGTGAAACAAGAAAAGTAAACCAGAGGGTCATGGAAACTTGTTTCCACGCTATATATATATATATATAAGCTTCCACATAAGCTACAAGTGAAGCTTCCATGACCCTCTGGTTTACTTTTCTTGTTTTACTCATTTTTCTGCGTTAAACTACTGTGTTCTAAAGAAATTCTGCTTAAAGGCAAGTTGTGCCCTAAAGGGCAATGTTAGAAATGTGTGAAATAAACTCGCAATTGGAGGAAAAATGTTAGAAATGTGTGATATAAACTCGCAATTGCGAGTAGAAAAAAAAAATAATTAAAAAAAATATTATATATATATATATAATATATATATATATATATATATATATATATATTTGTTTTTTTCTACTCGCAATTGCGAGTTTATATCACACATTTCTAACATTTTTCCTCCAATTGAGTTTATATCACACATTTCTAACATTTTTCCTCCAATGGTGAGTTTATATCTCACTTTTTGCTTACAAATTTTATATCTGAATTTTGTTTTTCTCAAAATTCTGACTTTTTCAGATATTCTGACTTGTTTTCTTGCAGTTGCGAGTTTATATCCTGCAATTCTGACCTTTATTTGTTTGAATTGTGAGATATAAACTTGCAATTCTGAGAAAAAAAGGTCAGAATTGTGTGATTTTAAAAAGTCACAATTACCTTTTATTTATTTTTTAATCCATGAAACAAGCTTCCATAGATATTATATAATAATATATTTTATACAAGATAGATTATGATGTAATAAGAGATTATAGATGATTTATAAGATATTATAGATTGTGTCATGTCACTTGTTTTTAAATGAAGATATTTTATTTTCTTCCCAGCGCTGAAGACACCTGGAGTTTTTCATGAGCAGGTCAGAAGTTTGGAGAGGGCAAGGGTAAGACTTCAATGCTCAGAAATATTCCTACACTTTCCATTCATGGTCTTTACACAGGTTTAATAATATAATGATGTTTATGGAAAAATCACAACAATAGCATTATATCTATTACATCATTGAGTGCTATAGTGATTAACACAAGTATTTGGACAGTTAAAGGGATAGTTCACCCAAAAATGAAAATTACCCCATGATTTACTCACCCTCAAGCCTTCCTAGGTGTAATATGACATTCTCCTTTCAGACGAATACAATCAGAGTTATATTAAAATATGTCCTGGCACTTCCAAGCTTTATAATGGCAGTGAATGGCAGCCCAAAATTCGAAGCCCAAAAAGTGCATCCATCCATTATAAAAGTAATCCACACAGCTCTGGGGGGTTAATAAAGGCCTTCTGAAGCGAATTGATGGGTTTTTTTAAGAAAAATATCCATATTTAACACGTAAAATAAAGTAAATAAAATATCTAGCTTCCGGCGGACCATCTTCCGTGGTGAGTAAATCATGGGGTAATTTTCATTTTTGGCTGAACTATCCCTTTATGCCACACTTAAAAAAGTATGAATATTACATTTACAGTTTGCAGATGCCACTTGGTTTGATATTTTGTTAAAATGCAATGACATGCAGACATTTTGAACAATGAAACTAATTAACAAAATTAATTACATAATATAATTTTACACTGACCATCAGCCACCCTTTTTTCAATATATATATAAACATTTGTCAGCTTCTAGTTTACTATGATTACAGTAACATGCTGAGATGTATGTACTCTAATTTTTTATTAATTTACTAGTTTCATATTCATTGCATTTTCTTCATATACAGACAGAGAATTTCCTGAAACATAAAATCCGTAGCAGACCTGCCCGTGCTGAACTTGTCCGCATGCACATTTTACAAGGTACGCACCTGTTCCACTGCCTGCATACTTAATTTGTGATGTAGCTTTAGTATGTTCTGAAGTTGTTAATGTATTTCAGAAACCCATGCAGAGCCTTCTTTGCAAGCCACTCAGTTGAAACTAAAGAGGGCACGTCTAGCAGATGATCTCAATGAGAAGATTGCACAGAGGCCGGGACCAATGGAACTGGTGGAGAAGAACATCCTGCCTGTTGAAATTGGTAAAAAAAAAAAAAAAAAAAAAAAAATTATTTACATGCTTAATCATCACATTTATGTGGCTAAGGGCGTTTTCACCTGGCTCATTTGGAGCGTTTGTTTTGGAACCTGGTGTGTTTTCTCCCTTAGTTCGGTTCGTTTAGGCATATATGAACACTCGGATCCGCACCAAAACAATTGGTCCGAGAACGCCTGAACAAGGTGGTCTCAGCTCGAGTTATATAGATACACTATTTGGGACATTGGGACATCCCTCCAAATCATTGAATTCAGTTTTCCATGGGCCAGCAGCTGCATCCAAGCCTTACATCACCAAGTGCATTGCAAAGTGTCGGATGCAGTGGTGTAAAGCACGCCGCCACTGGACTCTAGAGCGGTGGAGACGTGTTCTCTGGAATGACCAATCACGCTTCTCTGTCTGACAATCCGATGGACGAGTCTGGGTTTGACAGTTGCCAGGAGAACAGTACTTGCCGTACTGCATTGTGCCAAGTGTAAAGTTTGGTGGAGGGGGGATTATGGTGTGGGGTTGTTTTTCAGGGGTTGGGCTTGGCCCCTTAGTTCCAGTGAAAGGAACTCTTAATGCTTCAGCATACCTAGACATTTTGGACAATTTCATGCTCCCGACTTTGTGGGAACAGTTTGGGGATGGCCCCTGTTCTAACATGACTGCGCACAAGTGCACAGAGCAATGTCCATAAAGACATGAATGAGCAAGTTTGGTGTGGAGGAACTTGACTGGCCTGACCTCAACCCGATAGAAAACCTTTGGATGAATTAGAGTGGAGACTGCGAGCCAGGCCTATATATATATATATATATATATATCATTTATTAGTTAGAGTGGGAATCAATCAAGCCCGAAGAGCAAACTTGTCAATCCATCTTGATGGATGACGCAGAGGAACATAAACAGGTGAACTCTGACCAATAAGAGGATGTTTTATTCACATGTGACTTGCATAAACATATTTTGGTACACTTTGAAATGTTGCCTTGTGAAAGCGAACCGAGAAGAAAATGCAACATTCTAACATATTAAGCCCCTGTTTCGGAACAAAGCAAATGATCTACAGGTCTGAAAACACCCTAACTTTTGTCTTTGTTTTGTTTTTTTTGTTTGACACTGCAGTTGGTGAACTAGATGTTTATAACTTCAATGAGGACAGCAGTGAAGCTCTGTCTCCAGAGCAGCCAGCTAGTCATGAGTCTCAGGGCTCTGCATCTTCTCCTATAGAAGCCAGACTGCCTGATCCATCCGCTGTATCGCCTCCGATTGGCTCCAAACTCCAGGTCAGCCTCTTAGCAGTCCTTAGATTCACATCCACACCCGACTGACTGATAACGGTTCAGGAATATTCAGTGCTAATTTTTTACTGTTAGCTTTTGATAAAAACGTCTTGATAGAGAATTAAAGCATATGAAGTTAATATTCCACTTTAAAGAAGAGCTAAGTTGCCTCTACGTCTACGTTTCGCTGCAAATTATCCAGACATCAGCCTTGTGATGCTGGTTAGATTTATATGTCTGTCTCTTCTCATGGCCATATGACTTTTAATCTCTTTTTATCTCAATAGTGTCCACCTACAAGCCAGTGCTCAGACTTCCTGAGCAAAATATCAGAGGATGGTCGAGTAATGACTGCAACTCCGCTTGTCACTGTTGCTGCTCCCACAAAGCCAGGACCCACCCTCGTGAAGGTAAACCATATGCCCTGACCACGGTGATGTTATTTCCTGTCAATGTTTATTTTCTAAGATAATGGTCAGTGACTCACAGTCGACTAATTTCACAATAGCAACTCCAGCTAAGTAATGAAATATACCACACAGACTGAAACTAAAAGAGCAAGAAGTATTAAAATGAAAATGCTCTATTGAACTCGGAAATTCACTGGAAAATTAGATTTAAAAAATTGATGTGAAATAGTTTTTGCCTACAGATACAAGAACATTATATACTCTGCCATTCAAACGCTTTTGTTGTTTGTTTGTTTTTTTTTGGGGGGGGGGGGTTAAAGGCTGTGGTACTTTGATAAAAAATATATTTTTTAAAACACAGTAAAACAGTAATATTGTGAAATCTAAATTATTTAAAATAACAGTTTTCTATTGTAATATATGTTCAAATGTAATTTATTCCTGTGATCAAAGCTGAATTTTCAGCATCATTACTCTAGTCTTCAGTGTCACAGAAATCATTCTAATATGATTTGCTGGTCACAAAACTTTTCTTATTATTTTATCAATGTTGAAAATGTTTGTGATGCATGTTAAATAGTGATACCTTTTTTTTCAGGATCCTTTGATGAATAGAAAGTTCAGTAGAACAGCATATATTATGTGAAGCGGTTAAAAGGTGTATATAATAACTCTATTTAAGCTTCATCCATTTAAGCTTTATCCACCAAGTATCTATTACTGGCAAAGACTAGCAACTAGGTTAGGACATGCTAGCAACACTTTAAACCATGCTAAAACATGTCAATGTATACAAGTCATGCTAGCAGTGTGTTAAAACATGCTAGCAACATTTTATATTAGCAGCAGGCTTAAACATGCTTTCAACATGCTAAAGCATATTAGCAATGTGTTAAAACATGCTAGCAACACATAGTGTTTTTGTAAGACATGCTAGTAACACTAATTCATGCTAGTAACATGTTAAAAATGTTTGCAACATGCTAATTCATGCTTGTAGCTTATTAAAACAAGCTGCAAACATGTTAGCAACATGTAAAATGATGCTAGACACATAAGACATGTTAACAACATGCTAATTCGTGCTAGTAGCATATTAAAACAAGTTACAAACATGATAGCAACATGTAAAATGATGCTAGACACATGTTAAAACATGTTAATAACATGATAAATCATGCAAGGAAGCTTATAGGCTTTGTCAAGCCGACATAAAAATTGTCCCAATGAGCTCTACTTTCTAGTTTAAAATATAAATCTTTTGTTGCATTTTAAATGTTTTTACTGTCATTTTTGTGTCAATTTAATTTGTACTTGCTGAATAAAAATATGAATTCCTTAAAAAAACATCTAACTGAACTTCTGAATGGTAATGTAAATCTTTAGCAGAAAAAAAAAACGATTATGTACCACTGTGTAAAGACAGGAGAGTGGTAATTCATGCTAGCAGTGTGTTAAAACATGTTAGCAACATGTTATATTAGCAGCTGCTTAAACATACTTTCAACATGCTAAACCATATTAGCAATGTGCTAAAACATGCTGGCAACATATTAGTGTTTTGGTAAGACATGCTAGTAACACGCTAATTTAAAATATACATATTTTGTTGCATTTTAAATGTCTTTACTGTTATTTTTGTATTAATGTGTCCTTGCTGAATGAAAGTATTACTTACTGAACTTTTGAACAGTAGTGTAAATCTTTAGCAAAAAAAATGTATTCTGTACCACAGTGTCAAGACAGGAGAGCAGTAGAGCTGTTGTTTGTCACTCTAAACAGCTTGTTTAGAACAACTTGTCAAAGGTATATTAGGCCAAATCAGTTTCAGAAGAGCAGCAGATGCAGAGCTGGACGTGCTAGCAGCCGCCTTCTGTCTTCAACTGGAGGTCAAATGAAACATTCACACTCATAATGCAGTGAAGAACAAACTGATGCTGGGGTCTCAGAAACAGGAGTCAGGCAATAACTTGTGCATTTATCATAATCCAAGTTCAAAGCATAATCCATAATTCAAAGCATTCTCCGCATGCATGACAGAGGGACGCTGCTGACCCTCTCTCCCAGTGGTGCTTTGGGAAACCTGTGCACACATATGCCGGCTTGAAATGGTGTTATTACATCCTGATGGCTTTCAACTCCCTTCCTCAGAAGCCAAAGCATTTTCATGTGTATCCTGTGACTCAATATTTAGGAACAATGAGGGTCATGTCCCCTCCACGCATCCTGTTTCCTCTTCCTGTGATTTTAGGTAGTGTTCATACATGTCCCACCTATTCACAGCAGTTGCATGCTTGTGGTTTTGCCCACAAATCTCTCAGCTCCTGCTATTCTCATAGTGCTGACACCTCTTGATAGCAAGAGAACTGAGCTAGTTGAAACATTATGGGAATCACCTGAAATCACAATTCAAACAGACTGGTGATAATAATTCCAAAGCGGCAGGGTGTTGACTGTGGTCGGTACGTTTGCTGTGTGATTTCAGGTGTTCAATTCTTCCGCCCTTGTTTCCATGTAGCACAGCCAGCCCAAGCAGTCCAGTGACAAGAGTCGAAGCAAGAAGAGTAAAGAAGCCAAGCCGCGGATTAAGAAGCTCAAGTATCACCAGTACATCCCGCCCGACCAGAAGCAGGAACCCAATGAAGCCCCGATGGACTGTGCGTACGCCAGGCTTCTTCATCAACAGCAGCAGTTCCTGCAGCTCCAGATTCTGAGCCAACAACAACAGCATTACAATTACCAGGCCATATTACCAGCACCACTCAAGTATGTGTCACACTTCCAATAAACTTTCCAACATTTAAGGCCCTTTCACATGACATGCGCCTCTTAATCACAAGCACCATATGTGTCACTTTGACCTCAACATGACAAGTTGATTTTATTGTTTATAATACAGAGTTTTGAATGTAGTGTATACAATAGGGATGCAACAATACAGTTAGTCCACTACAATACATACCTCGGTTTTTAACCACGGTTTTCGGTTCGGTTCTGATGGCTTGTCACATCAATTTTTTGTTATTCTATTAGGCGACAGGAACAGCAAGAGGTTAAGGAGAAAAAAGACTATTATTTATTGCAATACTCTTTCTTTATTTTACTTAAAATACTTGAAAAACCTTACTTAAACTTAAAAAGACATAACCGACTGTGTTTATGTTAACCTTGTGTGTATTTGACAGTATTAGCGCAGTAAGACGACTATTTAGTCCTGTAATCACGTGTTTGACAGGCATTTAGTGCGCACGCTCGGAAAAGTGCATGTTAAAACCGTGCATAAGCACGCACATGAAATGTTTAACCGGCAAGGCTTTAAAACGCATGCAAATAATGAACTTTCGTGATTGTGAATAACTATAGTGTTCCGTGAGTATAACTCTTCCACTAACGTGTGATGTGAATGTATGTTGCGTTGTTCAGTATTGGGATTGAGGCAAATTATAGAATTTGTAGAAAAATTATTAATTAAATGCAAAACCAAAAAAAACGCAATTCACAAGCGCGTATTGAACCGTGAATGCCGTACCGAACAGTTCAATATTATATTGAGAATTGTGGCATCCCTAGTATACAATATTTAAATAAAATATGATGACTATTATCTGAATGTTATAATATGCTATCTGAATCTAGATACAGGAACAGTCTCTCTTGCATAGTGTTTTTTTCTGCCAGCAATAATAATAAAATAATAACTTATTGATAGTGATAAGTAAAATAAATCGACAAATGTAATTGATTATGTGATGTCAGTTAAGTTGAATCATCGGTTACGGACCAGTGCACTTGCATATGATTCTTAGATATCACTTCCAGCTCTGACACTAAAAGGATTTACAATGAACCTTTATTGCTTCACAAAAAGAAGTACGCAACTCGGAAAGGAATGCGAGCGTTGTGTGCTGTGAGCGATAGCGTTTAAATAATGGTTTCACCTATTAATCTTGTCTAACAGACCTGTCAACACCCCAGCTGTAGTACGGCAGTTCCTCACATTATTGTCCAATTTGGCTCCTGTTGCCGCAAGATATACCTCTGCTCCTATTGTGTAGAAGGGCTGCTTATTGTGAATGATGAGGGAACAGGAAGTTCCTATTGCATTTAAAATGCCCCATACTCCCCTGCAGGCCAGTAGCTGAGAGTCAGAACAGCTGCCCTAACATCACCCTGAGCACCAGCCCGAATCTCCCCTCTCCCATCATGGTGTCTTTGCCGAGTGCAGCTCCTTCACGTCCCAACAACACCTTGACCAGTCGTAAAACTGGGTCTCTTCCTGCTAACCTTGATGAGATGAAGGTGGGTAATATGCCCATTCATTTGTCCTCATAAAATAGATATATGTGCAGAAGTACAGTTGTTCTTATGTCTTCTAGGTGGCTGAGCTTAAGATGGAGTTGAAATTGCGTGGGCTTCCCGTGTCCGGCACTAAGACGGACCTCATAGAAAGGCTTAAGGCCCACCAGGAGAGCTCTCAGTCTACTACAACCATGGATTCAAACATCTCCAAATCTGCTTTGCATGCCGAAAGCATGAGCACAACTCCACCTGTGTCTCCTGGGAGGTCCGAGGCCTCCAACATCAGTATGGAGGACAGCAGAGACAGTCCCACAAGAGCTCAATGGACTTTGTCTCCAGGCCACCCACCAACAGGCACTTCACCCCTCAAACCCACACCTGAAGACATGACTATGGAAATCAAGGTGTCCGAAAAAGACCAGCGCCTCCACGAGAAGGAGCGTCAGATTGAGGAGCTGATGCGTAAGCTGGAGCATGAGCAACGGCTGGTGGAGGAGCTGAAGATGCAGCTGAAGGTGGAGAAAAGGTGTCAGCAGGGTGGAGGGCAGCAGCCTGAACCCAATCCATCAGTCCAGGTCAAAGAGGAGAACGGCGCCGCCCCTAGCTGCAACTCCGAGCGGAGTCCCCTGCCACAAGGTGTGAAACAGGAAGAGCCTCATACCCAGATGCACCACACCCCAGGCCAGCAGTTCTATATCAACACCCAGCAAGTCCCTCAAGTGCTGCATCAGCAGACACTGATCAACGCTCCGCCTGCCACACAAATCCTGTTGCCCATCAGCCAGCCCAGCAACTCCATCAGCACACAGGTCTCTTAACATTCATGATATGCCAGTGCTATTTACAGTTACGAAAATGTCACATCTTATTTAGAGTTTTTCTCTTTACTTTGCAGGGGCAGACCATTCTCCAAACAACAATGCCCAGTTTGGCCCAAACAATCATACAAACACCTCTTCTGCAAACACAGATGTCTAATAATACAATGTTGCAACAGCACTCAATTCAGGCACCATCTCCACCTCAGGTGAGCAAATTGCATCTGTGTGATTTTCATCTAGCGAATGGCAATGCGCTAGCCTGACGTCGTCATACTCAATTCTAGTCAGAATTTGAGTCTGATACTGCTCCGTTGGGCTGTGATTATGGGGCGTGTTTCAACTGAGCCAGGATAGACCTCAATTGGATAGATCTACAACCAATCAGAGCAACGGAGCGACGCATAACGTTAGTTGTTAAATGTCAACAGAACTCAACTGCACTGTGTGTTGCCAAGTCCACGGGTTGTTTATCATGTCCGCGGGTTGAAGCGACCCCAATTTTGTGATATACAGACCCAGGAATGCGAATTTTAGCAGGCAGCCCTGCCAAAATAATACATATTTTACCCCCCAAATTCCATTTTTTTCCCGGAGAACCCCCCCGGAAGCTATTGGCTTGTTTTTGGCTAGTTTTGAGTAGCAATTGGGCGGGTTTTGTTGTAAAAACTTGGCAACCCTGTCACGCACGCTGGAAAAAGTTACGTTAGAAGAAAAAAACGTGTGTAAACGATCTTTGCCGGTGTTATAAAAAAAAGAATTTAAGGATACACAGAGTACTTACCAACACGATCATCATTTCTGAGAGAAATAGTAGGTGAATGCATAGGCTATACGAACAAGTTCGTTTAGGATTAGAACAAATTCAACCCAAGCGCCTTTGACGACGTGAATGATTACGTTACTGTTGATCATCTGTTCATCATCGTCTAAAGCCCGCCCTGACAATTTCATTGGTCCGAACAGTTTCTGTTCGGGCATAATTACTTCTCTATGGAGAAAGTCCAGACCGAACTGCCCGAGCACAATTGTTGTGGGCGGGGCTAAGTTTGGCTGGCATCCAGGCTAGCAATGCGTTATCAAGCACTAAAAACACCTCAGCAGTCATATAGCAACCTAGCCTTGTCCTACGAGACTCTCGTACATTTCATTTGTACATAGAGTCTGGCCACTCTCCATTGACAAGCGTTAACTTTCTTGAAGGTGGGTACTCTGTTGAAGTTTAAAACTATTGGATCTGCCATAACCAATCGCTAACGTTTGGTCATGACGTATATCATCTCAAACTAGCGCACAACATCAACGTCATCGTTCTCAGCCACTCCCTCCGTTCGCTGATTGGACCATTACATTTTGACTGGAGAAACCCAGAGAATATACCGCAATCCCAGATGGAGTACTGAAGGAAAATGCTAATTGAGTGGAAGTACGTAGGAGGGCGGAGCCAGGCTAATGGCAACCTTCTGTACTCTAGAAATTGCATGGTAACTAACTAAAGGCTGAGACTTACCAGATGACGGTCCATCGACCAATATTGGGTCATTGTTGAGCGTCTGTCAGCCTGCAGTGGGTTCGGTCCACCGTCAGCAACTTTTTGGACAATTGACCCTTCGCAAAGTTAGTTAGTGTTGCTATGTCCGACAAGCCATGGCACTCTCACGCCACACATTGTGTTCTCACACAGTGTAAAATACAGTGCAGACAGCGGCAAGTGAACTCTTACTAGTTCTAAACATGAACTTCAGAAGGAATGTTGTTTCAACCGCAGAAAGAAATCAATACACACCATTTTTCAAGTTCAAGTCCCCCGACTACTAACTCTCCTGGCTGGGTTGTTTGTCGGACAAAATGGCGGATTCTGCGTTATGCGCATCAGTTGTGTTGCTTCACTGCTATTCTCAATTCCTTTCCCGTGGCCTCATGGGATAGTAAAGTGTCCATTGTATGCACACTTCAGAATCTCGCTGGGACTAGTAGGTCATCCGGGTACTTTTTGCCTACTCTTTTTTTGAGTACTGTGAATTCGGACATACTTCTTTTGTCACATACTGTTTTTCACCTACTATATAGTAGCAAGGTTTGCAATTTTGTATGCAGTCTTTATCGCTCTCTTTGACTTTGGTGTGTCTGGGCCTTAACAACTAAAGAACCTTAGCAATCTTATAGCAACCCCATGGCAACTACCCCAAACTGCACGGCAACTGGCACTCAACAACCACTCAAAACACTTTCACAATTGGAATACCAACTCCCTGGCAACTAAATAAAACACATTAAGCAATTGCCATATAAGAATTAGTGGTTTACTGATATGGATTTTTCTATACACTACTTTAGACATACAAGGTAATTAGGATATGCATTATGCATAATTCAAATTAAAAAGGCACCACAAATCAGGGAAATAATGAGTAATAGAGCAATTAGAAATTCATTGTATGCTCTGAGTTGTGTTGTTATGCATGTATACTTTAGGTTGCTTGTAGATCTTAACCTTTTCTTTTGCTCTCGGTGTTCCGAAACTTCATAAATCCAGTTCAGCTCACTATTGTGATGACAAGGCCCAGACGCATTTCTCTCTGATTTGGCACATAGCTTGAAATGGAAAGCCTTTCTGGAGGCCTGCAATGTGTTCTGTACTTATCGCTGATGTTGCCCTGGCAATAGCAGTTGAGTTCAGGTGATGCATTACCCTCTCAACATCAAACGCAGACTTGACTAAATAGGTGACAGAAGTAGAAAGTACAGAGAAAATCAGAAAGAGCACTTATCAAAAAGACAGAGAGTTGGTTCGAGAACAAGAGGCCTCTGTTTACACACTGATATACACAATTTTTTTTGCTTGCACAGTGCACTGGGTCTAAACCTGCCTCCTGATGCATGTGTTGTAGGCTTTACCCCTGTGTGGAAGCTCGCCTTCTGGGTTTGAGTACAGGCAGAACCAGAACCAGCCCATGGCTGATATGCCCCAGTGCTTCCTCAACAACTCACCTAGAGTCTCGCCCAGACACACAACCCCAAACGGACCCATTAACAAAGTAAGACAAACTCTCTATATTCACAAAAGTCTGTTGTGTCCACCAAAGCATTTTTTGTCAGCTGAAAATGGCAGGTGCTTTTCTGAAAGTGCTTGAAAACACTTTGGAGGTCCAAGCATCATTTTTGTTCATATTAATATTGTGGTAGTCTGGGAATGTACAATAATCTGGTACAGACATAAATACTTAGAGACCAGCTTCTACTTCTACTCCTCTACTGACATTTGGTCTGTGTAGTATTTGTCCCGCCCCTTCTCCACCATGATTGGATGGCTGGGAAAAAGGTGACAGTGATAAGCACTGCGTTTTTCCCAAAGTTCAACATTTCCAAAGGGCAAGTGCCGCGAACTCTGTGTGGAATAGATGTTCTGTGTAAAAATGCGGCACTCCTATTGCAGTCATCATCGCAGACTTCATCTTCTCATCAAATCTTCTGTTGAATCAAATGCTCTCTAGAATCTGAAGCCCCGCCCCCTACACTATAAATAGACCCTGAAGCTTCGGTTGAAATCGGTCAGCTGTTCACACATCTACTATTTTCTACATGGTGAACGGTACATAGCGCACTATATATGCGATAGGAAACGATTCAGACAGTGTAAATATGCTTTCGGTTGAGGCGAATGAAGTCTGGTTTCACGTTACTTTCACGCTACTTTCACGCACACCGCCGCAGCGCACACACATAGTCTAGATCAGAGCCGTTGACTAGAGACACGAGAGCGCAGAGCGGATCATATGCACAAGTCAGCGCAGACAACAAAACATATCGGACCCATTTAAATTCTGCACAGACTGTTGTATTTCAAAGCGATATGGAGGAGATTATGATGAGAAACGGTTAGAGATTAGGAGGAAACTCAATTCAAGGCTCTTGTCAAACTGTGATATTAAAGAAACGCTATTGGCAGTTTCAAAAAAGGGGAGGAGCTGCTAACCGCTTCAGGGGAAATTACGTCAAAACATTGAATAATGCTGCGCGTTTCAAGGCACTTTAGTGGGCCTTTAAGTTCCCGGATGTGCCGGTAGTACGTATTAAACTGTCTATATCAGGGGTCGCAACCTGTGACGCAAGACGTGTATGTATTTAATTTAAGTCGCTCTAAATTGCATACGGACGTACATTTTGAGGTAATCATTCCTCATAGTCACACAGCCTATTTTATTTAGTTAGGGGCTATAAATACTATTCAAGTGTGAAATTTTAACCTGCGTTAAAGCGCAGATCCGACAAGCCATTTGTGCGACTGGAGGTGCATGCTACTGCGATTATATCTTTGCATGCCATAGGTTGCCGACTCCAGGTCTACTTAGTGCAGGGGTGTCCAAACTCGGTCCTGGAGGACCACTGTCCTGCAGAGTTTAGCTCCAACTTGCCTCAAGAGACCTGCCTGGAAGTTTTTAGTATCCCTAGTAAGACCTTGATTAGCTGGTTCAGGTGTGTTTAATTGGATTTGGAGCTAAACTTTGCAGGACAGTGGCCCTCCAGGAGCAGGATTGGACACCCCTGACTTGAGTGGGAGAGTAAACCATCTTCTCAGCTATCATTTTAGCATAATATCTGGTTTAATGAAAACAGAGCACATGTAAAATATGTACAACAAATACACATGCTTGCAACATGTCAACAACCTCTCAATACATCCTAAATGATTGTATAGCAATGCCCTGGCAACTGCATCGAAACATGCTAACATGTATGTACTCTTTCATTGTTGTCTATAATGCTCAATTATCCCTTATATTTTACACTGTTTAATATAACTCATATTACAGTTTGAAATTTATATTGATTTGTTCAGCCTCCCTCACCTTGTCAGCTCAACTATATTCTTCAGCCATCGACGTTCCCCAATCACCGTAGCCCAAAGAGCAAAGATCCACCCCGTTATGAGGAGGCCGTCAAACAGACCAGAGGTCTACAAGCCACAATGCAGGTAATTTAAAATTAAGCCCAAGTTTTGATGCAAATGCTTAGCCTTAGAATACTCCATTTGATAGCATGCATGAACCGAAGAACATGCACACTAGGAAGTTTCATCTTTATCAAGTGTCTGCGCTATTTCTCAACAAAAAATGTCTTAGGACTCGTTTAAACTAGAGTTGTGTCTATCTTTGCTGCCGTCTCCAGTAGTTTGTTGTTTCCGTTTCTTTTGCAACCATGAAACAACAGGCCAGGCCAGTGTTGCCACCCTGTGAACAAAATAATCAGTGCAAACAAATTCAAGGTGTGAATTGTACACAGTAATTGCAGTTAGAAAAATCTGGCTTTCCCAATCCGGATTATGATTGGTCAGATCGCCTGTCAATCAAACTCCCGGCGAAGGGTGAAATTATGATATTTCCAACTACACTTGAAGGTCGAAATACTAATGTTGCATACTTTGAAATGTATTTTGAACACTTTACCCATTGTCTTAATACCTCATGTTCTTCCTCAAAGGTTCCCACTGCTACCAGTCAGCACATGGACGATTTGTTTGACGTTTTGATTGAGAGTGGAGGTGAGACCTGTGTAAAGAAATAACCACAGAGCAGGTCTTTGATTTTAGCTGCAACTGATGTGTATAACTAAACCATTTTCTGTGCTTTCCCTCCCAGAAATATCCCCTCTGGCCAGGCAGGATCTTTCTCTGGATAAACTTCAGCCAGTGACAGTAAACATCACCACCCTGCCCATCAACACCGTGCTGTCACGTCCTCCCCCACAGATACACGTAGCCCGCACGCCTAATCAGACCCAAGCGCCTCCACCTAGCCTGGTGGCCCTGGCCTCCGATAACCAGTTGGAGGCCCTGCTGGAGGACGCCGAGCCACAGTCTCAGAGACTGATGGAGGAGCTCAAAAACCAGCTGCTGGAGCGGCCCCACTCCCCAATGGACACTTCAGATCTGACCTTCAACGACATAGGGCCATCCACCCTCCACCTACAAGACACAGGTCTCGACAACATGGAGTGGTTGGACCTTACGATCCAAGGTCCTGCTGGAATCTCCTCTCCGACAGTCTTTTCATCGGATTTCTTGGACTCAACTGATCTACAGTTGCACTGGGACTGAGCTCACAAATAGATCAAGATTGGAGACGTTCTGAAAAGATCTGTTGACCCCGAGGGACCATTAACTGACCTGCGGCGAGCAGTCGGACTCATGTAGAGCTTCAGACTTCTTGGCATCCGTGGATCTGGAGTGATTCTCTGTGCGCAAAACCACAATCTAAACAGATGTGACCATCAATAGTTATCTGCTTTTCTCATTTGTGCCTATAAGTGCAGGTTTGTTTGCTGTTATTGTCACCAACACCTTTCAAGGCAGAAAAAGAATGTAGAGACACTTTTTTTCACCTATATATTTAGGCAGTGACCTTCTGCTTTTCATATTTTGAAGCAGTCTTTGAAACTGCTGGCCTATATTATATAGAATGTAAGACTGTTGTTGTTTTTTTTAGATTGTGATTAGTATAATTTCTTTGAATTGGCAGAATATATATTAGATTCATATCGCATATTTTGGGGAAAGTAAGAATTGTACGTACAATCATTGTGCCTTTGCTATTTACGTTGTCTAGAAACTCTCTAGTTTTAGAGTTCAAAGGGATAGTTCATCCAAATCTATTATTCTCATTTCTAAAGTCTAAACTTGTATCTGTGGAACACAGCCGTTGAGTCCTTAAAAAGTCAGCGAGTTTCAAAATGCTCCAAAGAGGACATAAAGGTAGCATGAAATTAATACGACTTGACGAGTATATTCCAAAGCGGCAGGATCGGTGTATTTCGACCGCAGGAACCAGGGTCTAAATAAAGTTCTTGGTAAAAAGTTCCCACTCAAAAAGGCCCTGCTCGTGAGGTAGTACTTTTTCAAAGTTCAGGAACTCTCTGGGGTGGGACTTGGGCGCTGAAAATGCTGATTGGTTGAGCACACGCAGCATTTTATTTCAACCTAAAAGTCTGTTGCGGTGCGTGCAGTAAGAGTCGTTTGCTATTCAAATCAACAATGGAGTTTAAAAAATACGACAGATGGACCGACGACGAGTTTCAGGCTTTATTAAAGTCAAGATCGTCTTTTTCTCCTTATTGTGACGTATATCCGAGTGAAACGGCTTCTGAAATTAGAAAAAAAATGTAGGGCGGGGCTTGATTTTGTCCTTCGGGAATTGATTGGATCATTGGAAGTTAGGCGTTGCTAACAAAATGGAGGCCGATTTGAATGCCAGTTTGCACTCAGTTGTGGAGAAAAACTCGATCTATCTCTTAAATAAATGTATTTTCTCTTTAAATCTTTTCTACATATGTTACTGAGCATATTTCCTCACTTTTCGATGGTTTATGCTACAAATTTCACTCATTTTAAGCCTTTTATGGCTTTATTTCTGTAAAACTTTTTTCTCAGCTCTCCCTTATAAGGGGGGCGTGCCGTAAGCGTGTTCACACACGCTGCATTCCTAAGTGTGAGCTGTCATGACAAGCTGTTCGTCCGACTATATTGAGTAATTTTTACGTAAAAAAAGCTTTTATTTCTCATATAGTTCTCTCTTTTTGCCTCAAGTCCTTCCTGAGGAAGGTATTGTGTACACCGACAAAAATGCACCTAACCACCATATTGCTACGATCAGTGACAGGTTTCTGAGAGGCGGTGCAGAAACGAGACAGGGGGCGATAACCCCGACAGGAAGAGAAGTCGTTTCAATAGGGGAGGGAAAGTTAACGTATTTGATTAAAGATTATATGGGTAAATTATTTTTTTTTAATTATTTAAGTGCACTGATAAATCAGTTATAGTAAACACTACAATATTAAATATAAAAATAAGATTTGTAAAATTTGATTTCATGCCGACTTTAAGTTTATTTGCGGAGGATGAAATCCAGTGGGCTCTGGAAAGTCCCGCGCAGTCCTACATCACCGGACTAATTTTCACGGTACTTAGACCGCTATGGAAACGCAGACAGCAGCAAGTCTGAGGGAAAAAGAGTTCCTGGGACAAATTGTTCTGGGTAATTTCGGTGGAAATGAGGCTTATGATTTACAAAGATTGTGAGGAACACGTTCAAATGATGCCTATATATACATAGCCGACTCACCTATGTTCCTCGACAGTTTTTCTGCATCCCTCCGCCACCCCGACTGCTCACACTCGGGAAACACTCTGGGTTTCGGGGCAAAATCCCGAGCTCGGAGTGCTTCCCTCAAGATGGCACGCCAAATACGCATACTCTTTTACTCGATCCGATTATTTGTAAGAGTGAACTCATGAAATGATAAACAGATTGATTTTAGATTGAACAGATATTAAGTCTTCACTCACTCTCACGTCAAAACATGTAATAATGTATACGTATATAAAGACTGCATCAAATATGGCGTCAAGAACCTTAAAGTTGGCATTAAATTCATATGTTCTATTTTCCCCATTTTCTAAATGATCCTCTTGTGAACGATTTATCCATGTGTAGGTCCATTTTTACGTTTTTTTTTTAACATAATTTTTAATCAAAAACCCCTACATTTCCTCTTTTTCTATAATCTGTTTCACTCTGATGTATGTAAACAACATGACTTAAAATTCGATCATAAAAAGCGCTTGATATGGATCCATTTCACATTACCTTTATGTCCTTTTTGGAGCTTGAAAGTTTCCATCCCAATGACTTCCCAACTGACAAAAGCACCCGAAACATTCTTCAAAATATCTTCTTTTGTGCTAAAGATAGAAGCCATGTAAGTTTGTATCAACATGACGGTAATTTTGGAGTGAACTATCCCTTTTAACACAGAGTTTGCAAATGTTTGATGGAAACATTGTGCCATGGGAATTGTTCCAAATGTGACATTCATTGAAGGAACCGGTTTAGTGTCTCATTTACATTCACTATCAACTTCCATGGTCAATGAGCTGTTAGCCGTTGCATTAGGGTACTCGAAATCGTGGCAGCTAACTAATGACATTTAATGTCTGAAACATTCACATTTATTTAGTGCATGAACTGGGGATGGTCAGAGCAAGTTTGTTTACCAAACCCAGCATGGGGCCAAATAGAGGGAGGGAGAGAGATTAGGGGCCATTATCATCTCTAACAAAAGAGTAGAGATAGTGTGGACACGATTTAGCTCTTGCAGACCAGCTGAACTGGTGCTGTTGCGTGACTCAACCAGGAAAACAACACTAACTGGACCAGTGAAATTTCCATATTCATATGAAGCCATCAGAATGACATCGGAGAGCAGCTGCATTTTGATTGGTCAGGCTCTTTACTGCAGTAGATGTTTGCTTTGGCTGTAGATGAACCGCTGGTCTAAAGTCACTATATTTCACAGAATTCAAGCTTCTTTCTACATAACCACTGAAGTACCGGTAGCTGGCAGGTGATATGCCTTTGTGAATGTACCTAAACCTCATCGTCTCTAGTTATTTGTAAGATTGTATTCGTTTTCAGTCAAAATGTCTTTGAGTTTAGATGGATTTTTTTTGTTTTGATTTTCTATGAAATGTGACAATGTAGCGACATCTGCTGGAACGTTTTGAAAATGATTTTCTTTTTAATCTTCCTTTAGATGTATCACTCTTAAGAAATGTTTCTTTGCAGTGTTTGACAAATTTTATAACAAATTTTCCCCTGGGCACTTTGTGAAAATATGCCAAATAATGCATTTACTTGACTTTGTACTGAACATGAACTCAGACAATCATTTTTATATCCAAACATGTCATAATGAAAGAATGTATTTCTATATTTAGAAATGAATTTACCATAGTTCTGTCTCTGTCAGAGACCCAAAGCTTTTAATTTTGTGATAAAACTTGAGCCTCTTTTTAAAATATATTTACACATTTCAATTAATTGTTAAAGTGCAACAAATTGAATTGAATCATTAAGGATTGTTCAATTATTCATTATTCAGAAATTTACAATTAATTGAAATGCATAATCTTAAAGAAGGCTTAATATTTTTTGAGTGCATTTTACTCATATATATTTTTATGCCTCCTATAGATATTTTTTTGTTGGTAAAAAGCGAAATCCTATCATAAGGCCATCAGAGTAATCGCTATTTGTTATGAAGAGTTAAAGAAGAGAAATATTTGAAAACTTACTGACCTGTTGAAGTGCGATGTACATCATATGCCCCATATTTTGCACAGTGTATATATTTTTACAATATACATTTTTATTCAAATGTATTTGTGCAACTGTACATATCTTTTGAGGTTATCTCTGTACATATCTTTACTGTATATACAGCCTTTTATCATTAAAATGTTTCTGTATTTGAAGCCACTGAATTGACTTGTTTGGCCCTCCAATAGTGCTGGGTCCGAGTCCACCTTTGTCGAGTTCGAGTCAAGACCCAGCCCAGAAAGTTATTAAATTGAAAAAAAGATTAGAAATTGCTATTGTAAACTTTTACCTTCTATTAATATTTTAACCCTTTAAACCAATGGCAACATAAAATTGAACAAAAATACCAATTACATCTTGCCATTGCAATTTAACATTTTTATTTTGTCAACCGAACCTCAACTAGTTCAGAATAGAATGGACATAGATATTTATGTAGAACTTGTTTTATAACAAGTACATGAAAAACACAAATTAATCGGTTTTATTGTATTTCAATTATTTAATGCCTCTGGTATCACCAAATGCTAATGTTTAGGGGTGGGCGATACTAAAATCTTCTTTCACGATGATGTTTTCTCAAGTAGGATTATTCATGTAAGAATAAATACTATAGAAATTTAATAAAATAATTAAATGTAAAATAAAACAAACTTCACTGTATTACATGTACAGTGATTCTTATTAAATTTACTAAAGTTAGACAGCAGTATAGTGAGAGTGATTTTCTCTTTTTCTTTTGTTGTTTAACATTACGGCAGCAGGTTTATTGGACTGCAATATTGACGATAAACTGTTTACATTTAGGGGACAACGGGGTAATGTGAGACACCGCCTGTATCTAATCAACAGAACACATTTGGGTTCATATGACCATTATGTTTTCAAGCCCCTTCAAATTCCCCTTGGCCATGAAGGAGAGGACCTCATGGTGCTGTGGCAAGCATGTTTTTTTGCATGTGAATGTGAAAGTAAATTGTCTTGCTGTCAACTTAATCAACTGTTGTGTCAAAGCAAATTAATTCAGGTAGAAAAAGTTATATCATACATATTGATGAACTACCAACATATAAAACCATGTGATGATGCTAGCTGAAGATTAGCCTGAATTGCTAAGAGAGATCGTTTTTTTTTTTTTTCTAAAAATGTGGCGGTGGGGTAAAGTGAGACATGAGGCACAAGTTAATTTTAATCTTAACCATATTATAATGTAATATTACATGTGTTTTATTTTTAATGTCTTAACCCTCTGGTGCTCTTCGGTCATTTCTGACCGGAAAATTTTCTGTTTTGAAATGTTAAAAATCACAGCTTCATCGGAATGATATGAAACTTGGTGACTTTTCTAGCATTAGGTATGTAAACACACAAAACAATTGGGGTCATGATTCGAGCATGCTAATTGGTCGTAAAAAAAATACTCCCACTTGTGCTCTTCGGTCAAAAATGAGCACCATAGGAAATGAATGGGAAATCTGCAAAAACAAAAATTTCAGAGAAAAAAAAAATCTATATTTCTAACAACAACAAAAAAATCTAAGAACTTTATAATAAATATTCTTTGAGATTTAAATATATACATGTAAATATATATTCAAATCCATCAACAAAAAAAATATCCAGGACTGTGTATATAACAGAAACCTCAATTTCAACGTTTATTGTTACTTTAAAGATTGATCATTCAAATATAAAATTACCAGTCTGATCTTCCATAACCAGATAAATGTTTTTCCTTATTTTCTGTCTTCAAATGTTCCAGTAAGGCAGTCTGTTGCTCCTTGAATACCTCACCAGTTGCAGGTTTGAGGTAAGAAGACTGAATTGCATAAAAAGTGGTTTTGTGTGGTACTTGAAGATTAAGCACAGTAGCCCATTCTGAGATGTCTGCATACCGGCGCGTGGACCCCGTAAACACAGTGCCTGCTGACACTAGAAGGTTGTTTGATGGAATTAAACGCACATCAGAACATGAATTCCACTGGCCCTTATGTCCTTGTTCACATTCCCAAAGAACACTGATTAGGATCCCTGAAGTCGTGTTTGTTTTTTCTTTGATCAGTGCACCACATTCTTGACATCTTCTAAATTGTTTCATCAGTGCTGATTCACTAACAATCCATTTCCGTTCTTGCCATGGATGTTCGTCCTCCTCTTTTGTAGTAGTGGTTGTACTGGAGTCAGATGTGGAAGAAGGTGGAACAAAACTAACATCCTTCTTTTCAGAGGGTGGATCTAATGAAAGCACGCGGATATTTAGGTCACTTTCACTGGCAGCTGGTTCATCCTAGAAGAGAAAAGGAAGGTTTTTTAAATATTTGTTTAAAAACAGTAACCAAAAATGTTTATTACAATACAATACAATTTAAAGGGTTAGTTCACCCAAAAAAGAAAATTCTGTCATTAATTACTCACCCTCATGTCGTTGGACACCCGTAAGACCTCCGTTCACCTTCGGAACACAAATGAAGATATTTTTGTTGAAAGCTGATGCTGAGAAAGGCTTCAGATAAGCCTCCATTGGCATTCAGTACATTCACACTCCCAAGACCCATAAAATGCACCTAAAACGTCGTTACAAAGTCCATCTCACCACAGTGGCTCTACAATAATTTTACGAAGCGACGACAATAGTTTTTGTGCGCAAAAAAATAAATAAATAACGACTTTATTCAACCTCTTCTTGTCTTCAGTGAGTGCCTCCACGACGCATGCGCGAGAATATGATGTAGCGCCGGAGTGTACATCATACACTCTCAAAATATCTTCATCTCAGCCATCAGCTTTCAACAAAAATATCTTCATTTGTGTTCCGAAGATGAACGGAGGTCTTACGGGTGTCGAACAACATGAGGGTTAGTAATTAATGACATAATTTTAATTTGTGGGTGAACTAACCCTTTAATATACATTGCAAATAGATAAAAAATTTAAAATTCAGAAACACTTACAAACTGCTGCCACCTTACAGCTGGAATAGCATAATAGGTCCCAGACGTGGAGGTTTGTGAATGTTTTTCCGAAGACTGTGGACTTGTTAGTATTAACTTCATATGCTTGATTAATTTGTCCTCTTGTTCAGTTTTGTGAACTCCAGTTTGTATTTCCTTCTGAGGTGTTGATTGTGGAACCTCTTTTATTCCTGGGTCTGCACCAAGACACTCTGTTTCTTGACCTTCGTCTGACTCGTAGAACCCAGGCTGATCTGGTTCCTGTTGACTTAGCTAAGAATATATTGCTTGTCATTACAAAGCCAACGATATTTGGAGCTTACTAACTTGAATACACACCCTTATGAAAAGTAAACAGTTTCAGAATGGTTTTACAACTCTGTACAAGTCTCTGTAGTAAAACCATGGTTAACCATAGTTTAAACATGGTTCCTGTAGTAAACTACTAAAAAACATGATTTTATTACATCAAAACTTCCATTTTATTTGTTACTTTTCGTAAGGGCAGCTTTACAAATAAAAAGGACACACCTCAGTTTGATGTGGAAAAACTGTAGGCACAGCTGATGATTTAATTCGTCCTGACTGTGTAAAATCATCAGGGGTAAAATGATTGCTGCACACCCTCCGCGACTTTAGTACGGGGATGGGTGTGTTGATATCCAGCCGAAGAGCAATCAACCATAACTGCAGGCGATCGGGATCAGACGTTGGGAAAAAGTGAAAAGTCACCACTCCCGAATGAGTTTGCGCAAGAGAACGCAATCTTTTAGTTTTTGCTCGGTTTGAACAATACGGATAAGCACAAGAACGTACCATTTTGATTAGCTGTCCTACAATTACTATGCACTGTTCTTCTTATTATTATTATTCTTGTAGGGTTTTATGGCGGTTGACAAGCCAACTTATGGTGTTTTACCGCCACCAACTGGACTGGAGTGTGAAGCATCAATGCGGAGGAAAGAACAACAACAACAACAACAAAAAAGATTAAATCAAAACTGTGATTTAAATTCTCCTATCCAATCCTGTTATCTTTAGATACCTAAGTATTTCTCTCTGTATATTTGATTGTCCTGAGGCACAACTTAAAATATTTGATAAATTAAAATGGACTAAACCTCCCACATGAAAAAATTCTATAGTAAAATTACTCTAGTAAATCAGGGTTGCCAACTCTCACGCATTTGGCGTGACACTCACGCTTTCAGGCTCAGTCTCACGCTCTCACGCTGCCCAACTGAATCTCACGCCAAATTGCCAAACCTGATTTTGATATTAAACAATGTCTAAGCTTTTACATTTTTTTTAAGTTTTAATGCGAAATTCAAACAATAAATAGAGTTTTGGCGCTAATATGGCATAACAGTTAAAGCCAGAGGCGTTGAAAAACGGAGTTGCGGCATGCTCTCTCGTCTCCCGGTGGCGCGCGCAGTCACGTGCTTCACGGAGCGCTCAATACTTCGAGCGCTGTGTCAATACATTTTAATGGCTTGATACACCACAGCTCCACTTAACAGGTGTTTGCAGCAAGTTTTGGTAAACAGTACAGCATAGTGTGCATTGATTATTACATCAACCATACAGGATCGTTTTATAATGGAGAGTAATGGAGATGCAACATTGTTAACATTAATGTTAATGTTTTTTCTTGTATTTAGCCCTCAGGTATTCCATAGCCTACTAATTGGTCACACTCATACTCATTGATGGTCAAATGTGACCATACACCTTAACTATTTTTCAATTAAATAAATGTTCTATATTTTAGTTCAATAATATTTATTGAATATTTTGAGGAGATCTTTTGGTACTAAATACTATTTGTGCAATAATTATTGTCAATTAATGACCACTTAAAATATTTTCCTTCTAATATTTGTATTATTTATATTACAATTAGTATAGTAATAAGATTAAAATTAGAGGATTATTATTCAAAGAGGCAAATTAGAGTCATTTTGTGGCTCGAAAAATAAAAATTTCCATTTGTAATGCCATTACCCACTGGTGCCTTTATGGCTCTTTAATCAATATACATGTATCTAATCTAGTTGCTCAAAAAAGTATTGCAGTTTTGCATTTTGCATTTTAATAAATATTTAGATATGATGAAACACTAGATTTCTTTAAATGCGAAATTTTAAAATGTTAATAATGTACATATCCTTATTTCCTTATATGTACAGTAGGCTATGAATCGATACTGAAATCGAAATCGATATACCGTAGTATACCGTGGGCCCAGATACCGGCGTGAAATGCGGGGCACATGTGGGCCCCACGCTATGGGCTTGCCCACAGTAATCCCACATGGGCCCCCAAAGGGTTACTTTTCATAAGGGTGTGTATTCAAGTTAGTAAGCTCCAAATATCGTTGGCTTTGTAATGACAAGCAATATATTCTTAGCTAAGTCAACAGGAACCAGATCAGCCTGGGTTCTACGAGTCAGACGAAGGTCAAGAAACAGAGTGTCTTGGTGCAGACCTAGGAATAAAAGAGGTTCCACAATCAACACCTCAGAAGGAAATACAAACTGGAGTTCACAAAACTGAACAAGAGGACAAATTAATCAAGCATATGAAGTTAATACTAACAAGTCCACAGTCTTCGGAAAAACATTCACAAACCTCCACGTCCGGGACATATTATGCTATTCCAGCTGTAAGGTGGCAGCAGTTTGTAAGTATGAGAGTGTTTCTGAAATTTACAAGCAAGCTGTAAAATAGATAAATTTGTTGTTGATATAAACAACTGTAAACTGAATACATCTATTTGCAATGTATATTAAAGGGTTAGTTCACCCACAAATTAAAATTCTGTCATTAATTACTCACCCTCATGTCGTTCGACACCCTTAAATGTGTTCAAAAGAGAACTTGGGAATTCTCAAGCCTCTCCATAGAGACCTCTAGTGGTTACACCAATGGTTGCATAATTCCAAAAGAGGGTGCTAATCTGCCTTCAAAAATATTTTAACCTGAAATACTGCAATAATTAATAATAAAAAATTTAAAAAAAAAAAAAATTATATATATATATATAATTTTCAATGGCAAAAATAGACAATAATTATTGCATAAATATAAAAAAAATACCATCAAATCATCTCAAAATTAAAAAGAAAAAATATTGAAGAAAAATAAATTGCATTGGTTTTACTGGGGTGGAGGAAGTTTAATTTTTAAGTGTCCGGTCACTTATGACCGGTCAGACAACCAATGCAACCCCTAAACGAAGAGCACCAGAGGGTAAACAAAAAGCCATCATGCCAAGGCAATACACCAGGAAGACAACCTGGGGCACATGTTCCTAAAAGTGATGGGATGAAGAAGCTGCCTCAACCTAAAAGGCCTGGAGGAACCACACGGAGAGAGCAACTCCTCATCTTTCCCTGTAATCTTCATGAATGTAGAGTAGGCCTAGTTGTGGAGTATGACAGTATAGGCTGATGTTCTCATCCAGGTGGGTCTAGTCCTGTGTTCTGAGTCCCAGGCTGTTCTAGCTGGTTCTGATTGTCCTTTGCTCTGACCCCCAGACACTAGCTGACTCGAAGGGTCCTGTGTTAATCTAACTGGTTCTTAATTAAATCTTAATTAAAACATTTTGAATTATATTATGTTGTATTTGATTTTGTTCAGAGTTACTTTCAAGTGTTTAGAAGAAAAAAAAAAGTGCTTAATTGACCAATCCCCTTGATTCTGTTACTAGTCCGACATTAGTTCTGGACTGTGTGGTTGTCAAGCTAGCTGTCAGGATTCGAACTGTTACAACATGTGTTGTTATGGTAGTTTCAGAGTGGAAAAAGTAAGTGGTTCACTTCTGTACCCCTGGATTTCTCTGGTCTGTCTCAGTTTACCCCTAAACTAGGGTAAAGTGAGACACAAGAAAATCATATTTTCACTGACCTTCCTCCTGAATACATTCTGATAATTTCCATTGCTAGGAAACATCCTGAATTAATGGGAAATGTGTCCATTTTACTGATGTATCATTTTAGCTCGCTTAGGCCTCAGTTCTGTCTGCCGCTTTAAGTGTATGCACACAAAAATCCGATATCGCCCAGCCCTAAATTATTTGCATTTAAGTTAGTATTAAAAGTTATAATAAGCAGCTTACATTTCTCTAGGTTTTCTTTGAACAGACACATCAGTAAGAGTTGATTTGCAAAATTTGCAATCAGAGTGCTTCTTTTTACCGGATTTCTTTGCAAATAAATTCATGATTTTCATAAGCAAAACAAATTCTTGCTGACTTAAGACATTGTCCTAGCCACGCGTTGCAATCCAGTGTGTGATGTGTTTTGTCTGCAAGCATAAGATGACGCTACTGCTGCCTGCTGACGTGGTGCAGTAAAATGACAGGCGGGGAGGCGGTTCAAGGTCCAATATGACAGTTTCAGTGCAGCTTCAAAGGGCTTTAAACGATACCAGACGATGAATAAGGGTCTTATCTAGCGAAACGATCAGTTTCTGCGAGAAACCAAGCAGTATTTATGCTATTATTTTACCTCTTATCAGACGAACATGATCATCTCGGAGCTCCGCCATTACTTCCGCTAAGTGAGGTCAAAATACGAGCGTGGTCATTGATGTATACGTAGATGCCTCATTGGCGCCTGCACGGATCAGTAGAATGAGGCATCCACGATCGATATATCTATGACCACGCTCGTATTTTAACATCACTTAGCGGAAGTTATGACGGAGCTCCGAGATGATCACGTTCGTCTGATAAGAGGGCAAATAATAGCATAAATACTGCTCGGTTTCTCGCAGAAACTGATCGCTTCGCTAGATAAGACCCTTATTCATCGTCTGGTATCGTTTGAAGCTGCACTGAAACTGTCAGTTGGACCTTGAACCGTTTGGAGCCCATTGAAGTCCATTATATGGAGAAAAATCCTGGAATGTTTTCATCAAAAATCTTAATTTCTTTTCGACTGCAGAAAGAAAGACATGGACATCTTGGATGACATGGGGGTGAGTAAATTATCAGCAAAAGTTTATTTAAAAGTGAACTAATCCTTTAATTAATTTCTTATCTTAGTTTTATGCCGGTTTTGTTTACACATGACGCATCGCGGACTCGTACAAAATGTCCAAGTCCGTGTCAAGTCTGAGTACAAATTCACCCGAGACAAGTCCGAGTACAAATTCACCCGAGACAAGTCCGAGTTCGTCCAAAATTGGACTCGAGTCCGAGACCAAGTTCGAGTAGGCTACCCCAACTCTACCCTCCAAAGCACAGAACCATGTTCTAGCCCCGAATAACCTCAGTTATGATCCAAAGAAAGCTCACAACACAATAAATAAACTTAACATTTCACATTTTACCAGAGATAATATTTTTCTCAAAGAAAAGATCGTAACTTATGCTCTACAAAACAAGATGGAATAAGTTAAAATTCCTTTTTATCAGCTGAAGAACTCCAACTCCATTACATCCAAAAGCAATCAGGAATTTGGTCACATAGCATTGCGTCTTGATTCCAGTTTTTATATTCCTGATAGTGTTTGGTGTTTAAATAAGTGACCCAAAATAAAAAAATTTGCATTGAAGTTGAAACCAGAAGACTGGGAAGTCACCCTGAAGATTCAGACATACTCCGTTTTCCTTTCGTATTGGATAGTTCTGGACCGTTTAAAGGCTAACCGAAAGGTTGGCTTGGTCCCTGCAGAGAGTAAACAATATCGGATATCACAATTGCATCCTGTAAGAAAGGCACGCAGGTAATTCCACGGGGATTGTCCCTGTAAAAAGTTCAGGATGACATCTCCGAAACAATTCCAGCTGCCTTAGTTGTGTGCGATAATCACAAGTCAGATTCTTCAGCACAGATGCTGGTGATTTCAGTTCAATCGACATTATTAAAGTTCCACTCCTCAGAACTTTTTGCACGTGTTTATATTACTGCGACATTTTGGACATTTGTGAATGACGTCTTTGCAGGAATCCAAGAAGAACGGGATTAGACAGCAGCCAGCCACACAACTACACAAGAAACGGTCAAAAACACAAAAGATGTCATGTATGATAGAAAGACTTAATGGTAATGAATATACCGGACGCAGACGAGAATAAATAAAGTAAAATATCCGAGAACAGAGTTCAACTCACCCAAAAACCACAGAAATGAAACACACAAGATAAGTCACACTGCCCGATTTGGTCATGACCTCTGTGGTTACATATTGGTGACAGAACGGACATTGTGTCTGAGAGGAGTGTCGAGGAAGTTGCTTAACATCCAAAATAACCTGCGGAGCTGAGAAAACAAACAAAAGCCGCTTTCAGGAAGCTTCTATTTTGTATTTACATACAGTCAAACCAACATTTATTCAACGTTTCTCACATTATCACAGTTTATTCGCTATAGTTGATGGTAATAAAATATGACAAGAACTCAAGAGTTAAACTGTCAGAACAAATACGTCTTGATAATGTCAGAAAGGTATGTAATGCATTACAATCAACCAATCAGCTGTGAAATTTAAGTACACAATTATAGAATACCAATTTGGGTCAACCAATTACCAAGCAATGCTCAGTTTTGTTCAGTCTGTGGTGTAAAAGGTCAATTAAAGAAAAATACTTAAGCAAAACATGGTCAGGTCAAAGTGTCTGAATAAATTTGGTCCCAAATTTGGATTAATTTTACTGGTAGTCCACTGTATAAAGAATATTTGGGTATAATACGTCACAATTTAATTTATTTTGCTATCCTCACTTACATAAATTAACTATAGTGTCCTGCACCAACTAGTAAAAAATGATATCTGGTGTCTGAATAATTTTTGGTTTGACTGTAGTCTAAAAAAACTGATATTATTGTAAAAATGGTAACAATTTAGTTAACGCGTGACTAGCATTAGCTAACAATGAGCTATACATTTTTTACTGTACTTAATCATCTCCATTAACGCAAGTTAATACAACAGTCCATTGTTAGTTCAAATACAAATACATTAGGCATACACTGAAAAAAATGCTTAGTTAAAATGAGCTAAAGCAACAAAATTTCTATACATTTGGTCCTAACTTAATTTGACTGTGTTCAATTCACTTAAATATAAGTCAAATTGAAGTTTACTAAATCCGTTTGTGTTGAGATTACATAATTGATTTGTGTTGCATTAACTGAAACTGGGAGGGGCTTGTTAGTTCCCGCATGCTTTGCATATGGCCAAATCAAGAGAGTAAATGTGGTTATTTTATATGTGAAAGTGTTATTTTGTGTATTTTTGAGCAAGATGAGAAAGGGGGAGACTTGATTGTGTTTAATAGTGTTTGATATTCAATTATATTATTTATTAGAACAATTTAAATTACAGTGGGTTACCATTGTGGAGAAGAGTGGAGCATTTGCTAAAACTTTTAAGATGCTAATGTCTGCTGTTACTTGCTAAAAGTTTGTCAACTAGCTAGTGCGGTATTACAATTCAGTTATGTAACATTCAAATATATGAAATTGAAGTGGAGGAAATTAATATATGAAACTGAATGCCTGAATCATGTCAGGGAGCCATATAAAATTCACTTTGAGACTACTTAATTAAATCACTTAAAATGTATTAATTCTATGATGTTGAAGTTACACGAACAAATTACGTTTGTTTAACTTAATTGATTCATGTGGGACCGATGTATACAATTAAATCATGTAAATCCAACACACTTTTTTGGGTTTCTATGTTTTATAGAGACTTTGCATAGAACAAATGAGTTTTATACTGTACAAATTGTATATTATTTCCCCTAAACCTAGCCCTAATCCTTACTGATGTATTTTAACAATGTGATTTGTATGTAATTAATTTTGACAACATCATTTTAGTTATTTTTAAGTGGTTATGTTTAGCTTTGGGGATAGGCTTGATGTGACCAAGCCTATCCGTGACCAAATCTAAAGTGAGAACTATACATATGAGCTAATTAAACAATAATTTGTTACAGTCACAATGAATGAAGAACTCATTATTTGAATATAGTCTATTAATGTAATAACTACAGTTTATAAACTATTAATTCATTTGTAGATACTTTATTACACTATAGTTATTATAAACTATAATGTTTACCATTGTAGTTAACTAACGTCAACGAATGGAACATTATTATAGCCTAAGTGTTACATTAAAAATGTACTTACCTGGAAACGGAGGTGGATTGTCTACAAATATGACGCTAGATGACGTAGTTGTTTCTGCAAAATAAAAACATACGAACGTATGACAACTACTTTTTAATAGTCCTTCGACTACAAGGTCAATTTTCAAATGTTTGAGTATATTTGGCTAAAAACGTTTCAAGATAGCAAACCTCATGAAGTGTCATTTTACCTATTAAATTAGAGCCCCCTTCTTGCAACTTCTCGAGTTCAATCTTCCTCTCGGAGAGAACTGTAAGCTCCTCATCAATTTCTTTAAGTTCTCCGGTTTCTCTGGAATACTCTGTTGGTCACAATATGTTAAGTATCGTCAGTGCATTCCTCTAACAATCATCATATTCACATATATTTCTTCAAATGTCTTTCACAGTTTCGTTGGCATCATTTGTAAAACTGATAATAAATAGTTCCATCGAATCATACTAACGTTGCTCATTTTGGCCGTTGTTCCGCTTGAATTGGACGAGCAAGGCCAGGACATTGCGTCTGTCCGTGAGCTGCTGTCTTCGAAAGGACAGCTTGTTCAGCTCCTCAAAGATATTTGACAAATTCTTATCAGATTGTTGAGGCATGTTGAGATGACAGCTCGATTAAACCCCAGAGAGCCTCAAACCTTCATACGGCGTCCTCTCTGAAAGAGATGCAATACGGCTTCACAACAGAGCGTCTGGTCAAGAATACAGGAGAACTATTCAACAGAAAGTTTCTTTCCTGATACGAAAAATACTATTTAACAATGTGAATGGACAGTAAATATCTGCTTTAAGTAAAAGTGGTTCAAAATGACATAGTTACCCATGTGTGCTGTAACGTCTCATCAGTCACTCTTCACATTGCAGTATCAAGGAAATAAGAGGCTGGTCATACTGTAGTGTAACAGTACAAGGAACATGTTTGCAATATTTAAAGTGTGTGGTTTACCTGTATTTGACTAAATTCATGTCATGTCATGACACTAACTGTCTATATTTTTGCAGCAGGACTGGTGTGACTATACTAAAATAACAACAATAAGGGGAATAAAAATGCACTTTTAAAAAAAAAACTTATATTTTAATCATGTTCAGATTTTATTATTTTGATCAATATAAAAGCAACATAAAATTCCACAAATATGACTTTAAAGCACTTCATAAAACCTGTAGTTACAGTGAATCAGATATAGTTTTGTGGATGTACATTGTGTAGATTAATAACACACAATAACACAGTTGGCTAGACCTACTTCATCAAGTAGGCCTAGCCAACATTTGCATGACAGATTGGGGTTTTTTGTTTGTTTGTTTGTTTAGTTAAAACCCCAAAATGGCTTCTACACTACATTCCAGATCTACGCCACTCTCTCTGTCGACCAATCATACGACTTATTTAGGTTGTTATTCACCCAAAATCTTTCCTTTCTTTGATTTTTTTCCTTTCCAAAGTTAGACAGCTTTGGTCACTTAAATGTTTAATGAGGTTAAAAATCATTATGTGGCAAAAAGTCTTCTTCAACCTTTTTCTTTTTTCCTTCACGGAAAATAACAACGTAAAGGGTTTGGTACGCCATGAGGATGAGTTTTAATTTTTGGATGAACTATACATTTAAATACCTATTTACAAATGAGAGCGATAAAAAAGTACTGGCAATTGTCCATGTTCATTTTTTCTTCAATTTCTTCAAAAACGTCACTTCATCTCTGTTCCTGATCCCGTAGCTGAAAATAGAGGAAAACATAGTAATATGTAATCACATCAAAAATCATATTCGTAATTCAAAGCACATGGACTCACTCCTTCAGCTTTCTCTTGTCGTCATCTAATTTTTCTCCGTTGAAGACCAGATGAAATGTCCTCCACACGTATTTCCTAAACAGGGTGAGTACTAGATTAGGAAAAAAAAAACATTTGACAAAATGAAACCTAGCCTAGCTGGCACATTTTTCACGTCTCACCAGCTGATGTGCTTGACGCCTCCCTCTCGCTGCTGTTTCAGCTCCATATATCTTTGAATGGCTTTCTTGAGATCCAGAACAGTCGCAGACTGCACAACCACAATGGCTGTGAAGAGATTTGCTCCAGTTAGAATCAATAAATGTACGTAACAATTCAGACCGACTTCAAGAAAACTCACGCATGACTTCTCCATCAGGCTTACAGATGCGAACGGTCATGGCCTGACCGTATTCCAGAGCCACCTGAGAGTTCACCTCCTCCAATGTGACCTGAACAGGTGGAACATAAAGATTTCAGAGAGCAGAAACAATTATAAAGTCTACATTTTCTGCACAAAGTAATTCATAATTTAATTATTTAACATTATTCAAATAAAAACTGCTACTTGATGGCACACCTGAATTGGCAAGTCACACAGTAAAGGGTCCTGCACTATCAGAGCCAAGCCTTCCTCAAAGATGTCAAGAAATTCAGAATGTGGCAATGCCTCCTCATCCTCTTCTTCCTCTTCTGGCTCCCCTTTAATTTCATCTGCAACTGTTTTCTCCCCCAAATCAGCCACGTCGACATTCTTTAGGTTTTCTTCCATTAATTCATCCATTTTGAGCTGATAATAAGCGAATACTTCTTGCTTTGAGAGTATATACAGAAATACAAGACATATACAAGTGCCAGGTTCGTTCCTAAGTTATCAATGAATATAAATATAATACTCTAGGTATTTTGCGTAAATTCTTTCTGGTGAAAATGTAATATAAACATGTAGCGTGCCAGTTTTATTCATGTCTATTTACAAACACGCTGTCGGAACATTTATATGATGCACCAAACTTTAGTTCCGCGTACGTTACCGATATTAGCTACACAATTCTTACATTTTTAATATTTTACTTTAACACTTTTATATATTCGCTGACATTGCCAGTTATATATCAAATTAATATACCCCATAATAAGTGGTTATATTACGTTTCATGTCGAGCCTAAAATAGTGATGCACGATTATCATCATGCGCTTCCTGTAGCAACTAGAGATGAGAACGTGTGTAAACACCAGCTTTTTGGATCAGAAAAACAATACCAGTATTTAGTATTCAATATTATATATAACCGTTGAAAATGCTTCTGTTTTGTCCAACTTGTGGGAATGTGTTAATCGTGGAGGAGGGACAACGATGCTATAGATTCGCGTGTAATACATGTCCATATGTGCACAACATCACGAGGAAGGTAATGTGAAGTTTCCAAACGTATTTGTAATGCAACAAATAAAACTAATTTGCGCGTTGGACTCGGATAAAATCAAAAGATGAAGTGATGTGACCGTTTGACAACAAATGTAGCATGTGAACATGTGATTTGAACAGTGGGAACACTTGATAAGGTCAATGCTTAGCATTTTTAACACACTAAATTGTCATTCAACTATGTGGATGTTCCATTCAAATACATGTAATATGTGAACAATTATATCAAATAAGTTTGAGTTGGATATTCACTTTATTTCATGTCCATTCATATCAGTGGCTGCATCCGAATATGCATACTTCCCTACTATTCAGTAACCAAAAAGAGTACACAGTAGGTCACATGGCAATAACAACACGGATGATACTAGTATGTCTGGATTACATTCATACTATATAAAACATACGTTTTTTAAACAGTCACAAGGTAAATACGTGTGCAAAAGAATGTACTGTCTGCAGCCACTCTCTGTCGACCAAGGGTTGATAAAAGACCTCTGGATTAGAATTAAACCTCAGGTTTGAAATTAAACCCTGGTTTTAAAATCAACCATGGTGGGTAACATCTCAACTTACTATCCAGATGGGTGGGTTATTTTGATTTATAAATAATATCCTCCACAGCCACAGGAGGTTCCAAGCAAAACAAAGCATAAAGAGGGTTTAAACAGTGGACTTTGAAAATCGAATACAATGGTTTTAAAATTGAAAAGAAAAAACTTTCTGGGAATTTTGCTTTTGTTTCTGCAAACAATGAAATTATCTGTCAAAGCTTACAATTAAATAATTCAGATTTCCTAATAAATATATCTAAATGTCTGAATGGCCAGGAACCAGACATCCAAAGTCAGTGTGGGTGGGCGTTTATTGCTTCTCCCGAACCGAATTAATCAGTTCAGTGTATCTAGAAATTGGAGCCCCATGACTACACGAAAATGTACCCCTGTCTTATAAGCGTTAAACATAATGACAATCTTGCATGCTGTACAGTTTACATTTGGCGTGTATGTAAATAGTTATTTTGGTGTGTTATAATCACTGTATTTCAGTATACAAGTTAGTAAAGTTATGTTCTGTGGTGAAATGTCATATCCTTGGTCTCCTTTCTTAAACCACATTTTTTTTGGTGGCGTGGCGGGGGGTGGGGGGAATACCTCCCTGATATGACTTTTTGCAGGTTGGGATGTCTGGGTAACTTAAAAATGTAGTAGCCAAATTGGCTGGGGAGTGAAAAAGTTAAATTCAAACCCTGATTTGAGGTGCTGCCAACATAAAACATATATCTGATGTGTGTTGAAATAATTGTTGGTTATTCTGACAGGTAAATAACAGAAAGTACCCCAAACTGAAGGAGGTTGATGATGTTCTCGGAGGATCTGCTGCTTGGGAAAATGTGGATTCCACTCCAGGTAAAACAGTGTATCCTATTTCTAATGTTAAAAAACAGTACTTCAATCCATATTGTTTTTATTGCACATTCTGGTGGCTTTAAATAATAAGTGTACTTGATTTATTTTGAGGATAACATTTAGGGGTGTAACAATACCCTCATGTCATGATTTGATGCTGAATACGATATTATTTAGATACTTCAAGACATTATGGTAAAAGGTTAACAAAAAGTGTACTGTTGATTAAAATGCTAAATTTGGCATTACATTGGCATGAATAGACTTGGACTGTGTGCTGGTAACCCAATGCACAGGACAAGTGACAGAATAAACATTCATGATTCTGAAGCTAAAACCAGCTCCTAAATCTGTGAAACGTTAGGAATAGTCAAGAGGACTCCTAAGTCACTAAGACCAAATCGACACTGTACACCATTGAGGAGATTAAGGTGCTGAACCTTTTCTTCATAAATGCAATACATATTTAGATTTGTAGATTTTAATCTATGATAAAATGCCAAAAAATAAATCTTTAATAAATAAGCAATGTCTGATTACCTGTGGCAGTTACACGAGTTCACACTTACAAATGATTTACCTGAGTAAAATAATATAGTAAGCGCATTTATCATGCTGTCCAAGGGGATTAAGGGCTCAGAGCTCGAAATTTAGCCCAAACCCAGAGTTCTCTCCTGTATCGGTGACCCAGAATGAGGTGGCGGAGGGATGCTGAAAACCGGAACTAGGTGAGTCGGCTCTCAGCTGTGTATATATACCTCCTCTCGCGCTGATTAGATGGACCGTTTGAATGTGCTCCTCACAAACTTAGTTTATAAAACATACTCCGTTTGAATTCTACAATCTCTCGAGATGCAGACATGTAAGAGGTTGATAATTGGCTAAACCAGTGCTCTACTCCCTTGTCCCATCACATATCAGATCAGGGGCCATATTCACAAAACATTTTCTCTTACCACTAAGAGTTCTCCTAAATGGCAGTAAAAGTTCTTAGTTACAAGTTTTCTCTTAAAACCTATTCACAAAGCTGCTGAGACCAACTTTTACTAAGGAATAGAGAGAAGTCTTAAGTTAAGAGTAAGGGCGGGGTTGACCTCATTGCTATGGATGAAGTCATCACGCTTACTAACTATGCCCACAGTGATTGGCTGATAGGGGAGGGATCTCTGTCTGTGATTTCATTATAGAAATATTTTGTTGAACAGGTTTCATGTTCCTATTCAAATAAATATTTTAAAATAAACATTTTGCTATATTCAAATATTTTAAAATAAAAATGTTGCTATATTCAAATAAATGTTTTAAAATAAAAAATGTTGCTATATTCAAATATTTTAAAATAAAAATGTTGCTATATTCAAATATTTTAAAATATTTTATATTCAAATAAATATTTTAAAATAAAAATGTTGCTATATTCAAATATTTTAAAATAAAAATGTTGCTATATTCAAATAAAGATTTTAAAAAGTAGGCCAAGTGTCACTAATTAAACTAATATGTTCAGCTAATTGTCAGCCTCTTATATGTCTCTTACATGAATTCAAGCAAAAATTATGTTTTATAAACTAAGTTTGTGAGGAGCACGTTCAAATGGTCTATTTAATCAGCGCGAGAGGAGGTACAGTCAGGTCCATAAATATTGGGACATCGACACAATTCTCATCTTTTTGGCTCTATACACCATCACAATGGATTTGAAATGAAACGACCAAGATCTGCTTTAACTGCAGACTTTTAGCTTTAATTGGAGGGTATTTACATCCAAATCAGGTGAACGGTGTAGGAATTACAACAGTTTGTATATGTGCCTCCCACTTTTTAAGGGACCAAAAGTAATGGGACAGATTAACAATCAAAAATCGAACTTTCACTTTTTAATACTTGGTTGCAAATCCTTTGCAGTCACTTACACCCTGAAGTCTGGAGCGCATAGACATCACCAGACGCTGGGTTTCATCCCTGGTGATGCTCTGCCAGGCCTCTACTGCAACAGTCTTCAGTTCCTGCTTGTTCTTGGGGCATTTCCCCTTCAGTCTTGTCTTCAGCAAGTGACTTGGCCATTGCATAACATTCCACTTCTTTCCCTTAAAAAACTCTTTGGTGTCTTTCGCAGTATGCTTCGGGTCATTGTCCATCTGCACTGTGAAGCGCCGTCCAATGAGTTCTGAAGCATTTGGCTGAATATGAGCAGATAATATTGCCCGAAACACTTCAGAATTCATCCTGCTGCTTTTGTCAGCAGTCACATCATCAATAAATACAAGAGAACCAGTTCCATTGGCAGCCATACATGCCCACGCCATGACACTACCACCACCATGCTTCACTGATGAGGTGGTATGCTTTGGATCATGAGCAGTTCCTTTCCTTCTCCATACTCTTCTCTTCCCATCACTCTGGTACAAGTTGATCTTGGTCTCATCGGTCCATAGGATGTTGTTCCAGAACTGTGAAGGCTTTTTTAGATGTTGTTTGGCAAACTCTAATCTGGCCTTTCTGTTTTTGAGACTCACCAATGGTTTACATCTTGTGGTGAACCCTCTGTATTCACTCTGGTGAAGTCTTCTCTTGATTGTTGACTTTGACACACACACACACCTACCTCCTGGAGAGTGTTCTTGATCTGGCCAACTGTTGTGAAGGGTGTTTTCTTCACCAGGGAAAGAATTATTCGGTCATCCACCACAGTTGTTTTCCGTGGTCTTCCGGGTCTTTTGGTGTTGCTAAGCTCACCGGTGCGTTCTTTCATTTTAAGGATGTTCCAAACAGTTGATTAGGCCACACCTAAAGTTTTTCCTATCTCTCTGATGGGTTTGTTTTGTTTTTTCAGCCTAATGATGGCTTGCTTCACTGATAGTGACAGCTCTTTGGATCTCATATTGAGAGTTGACAGCAACAGTTTCCAAATGCAAATAACACACTTGAAATGAACTCTGAACCTTTTATCTGCTACTTGTAAATGGAATAATGAGGGAATAACACACACCTGGCCATGGAACAACTGAGCAGGCAATTGTCCCATTACTTTTGGTCCCTTAAAAAATGGGAGGCACATATACAAACTGTTGTAATTCCTACACCGTTCACCTGATTTGGATGTAAATACCCTCAAATTAAAGCTAAAAGTCTCCAGTTAAAGCACATCTTGTTCGTTTGATTTCAAATCCATTGTGGTGGTGTATAGAGCCAAAAAGATTAGAATTGTGTCGATGTCCCAATATTTATGGACCTGACTGTATATACACAGCTGAGAGCCGACTCACCTAGTTACCTTGACAGTTTTCTGCATCCCTCCGCCACCCTGTTCCTCACTCACGGTCTGCAATGCGGGGCATAACTCTGGGTTTGGGCGAAATTCCAAGCTCGGAGCCCTCGATCCCCTCGGACAGTGAGCCTAATATGCCTATAATTTTTACTCTATTCGATCATTTATAAGTGTGAACTCGTAAGAACAACTGCCACAGGTAATCTTACATTATTATTTTTTTATTAAAGGAACACGCCGACTTTTGGGGACTTTAGCTTATTCACCGTATCCCCCAGAGTTAGATAAGTCCATACACACCATTCTCATCTCCGTGCGTGCCATAACTCTGTCTGACGCACCCACCGCTAGCCTAGCTTAGCACAAAGACTGGAGGTAAATGGCTCCAGCTAGCCAACTGCTCAATAAGTGACAAAATAACGCCAACATTTTCCTATTTACATGTTGTGATGTGTATAGTTACATCGTGTACTAAGACCGACTGAAAATGAAAAGTTGTGATTTTCTAGGCCGATATGGCTAGGAACTATACTCTCATTCCTGCGTAATGATCAAGAGCTTTGAGCCGAACCATGAGTATAGCGGCGCAATGATATTACACAGTGCCTGAAAAAAGGCTACCTTCCGTCAACATAACCAACGTGACAACCTGCTCACACGGGGAGCGCTGGGGACTATTTTCAGGGGCTGCGTAATATCATTACACATTATTTTGTCACTTATTGAGCAGTCGGCTAGCTGGAGCCATTTACCTCCAGTCTTTGTGCTAAGCTAGGCTAGCGGTGAGTGAGTCAGAGAGAGTTATGGCACGCACGGAGATGAGAATGGTATGTATGGACGTATCTAACTCTGGGGGATACAGTGAATAAGCTAAAGTCCCAAAAGGTTGGCGTGTTCCTTTAAAGATACATTAACATTTATTATCACTTTTGCCTCAATATTGTATAGTGTCTTGGGGCGGATTGCGGCAACAGCCAGTAGGATTGTTTAGTGATCTGGTCTTAGTGACTTAGGAGTCCTCTTGACTACTCCTAGTTTCATGGATTTAGGAGCTATTTTTAGTGCTAAAATGCTTTGTGAAATACTCTTAGAGCAAAAATTTAGGAGTCCTAAAATTAGGACTGACACGCCCATTATTTTAAAGAGTTTCTCCTAAATCGGCAAGTTATGAGCTACTTTTAGCCTTAAGATGTTTTGTGAATACGTCCCCTGAAAGGCATTTATTTTCAATAAAAATGAAGAAAATATTAGAAAAGTGAAAATAAAGTGTCTAACTTGTTTAATAATAAGTGTTTATCAGTTAGGGGTAGGTAAACAGACATGCGCTGAATTAGAGGCGATAAAAGTGAGTGGGTCCAATATCATTGGTCTTAAAAAGTGGGTTGGTCTTGTCGGACCCACATACAATGGTTCCGACGCCCATGACTGACACTATAAAACGCATTAAACTTGATTTTGTTCCTCACACAGAAATTAATTTTGGGTGAACTATACACAAATACAGACTGTTACAATCCACTATACGTATTGTCGCAGTTTTGTATTGCGATATATTGTTACACCCATAATAACATTCTTTCTCGTTTTCTCTTTGAAGAACCTTGTCCAAAATGTGAGCACCCAAGGGCCTACTTTATGCAGATTCAAACCAGGTCTGCTGATGAACCGATGACAACTTTCTACAAGTGCTGCAATATACAATGTGGGCATCGTTGGAGAGACTAAATAGTTTTGGACTTTGCTTGAGACTCAGTTGTCACATAGAAAATGTTATATTTATTTTTTGGTGCCAAAACCATATCATTTCTATAGCTTCAAAACTTTAGATGCTCTTTACACATCATTAACTTTATTTTCACTAACTATAACAATGCGTGTGTTCTGGGATGTTCTGCCCATTTTTGTGTGTGTGTGCAAGAAATAAAATGACATCTCGTATATGATATAGTCTTTTTATTTGTTCAAATAATCATTAAGTCCACAAGTTTTGTTTTACATACACATTTGAGACTTCAGTTGAGCGTGGCATCTGGTGTAGTGCCACAGATTATTGTCAAGGCATCTATCTACAACTGCATTCCTGTAACACAAGCTTGACATCTACCGTCTGCAACAGCATCAAGTCACTTCACAAAGCAAGTAGACCTATGTAAGTCAAGAGCATATTAGATTAAAGGGAGCCAGCCTGGATTGTGCAAGTAAACCCCACGAACATGCATATTTTTACTTGAGATTATCTTTCAGTAATCAAACAGACATCATATAGTTTGATGTGCAGATGATGGAGAGGTATCTTGATGATATTATAGGTCTTGGTTCATTTTCGATTAAATAAAGCAGGGTGGGATGAGGCCCTTTTTCAGTCAGAAGATTGAACATTGGAAATTCAACTACGGGGTATACTTCGGAAACAGAATTGAATGTGGCACAAAGTTATTGTTGTAATGCCTGCATATACACATATGGGGCAAAGGTGCAAATACTATGAAAAATGCCATGTTCGTTGGACAGGTCTGATTAAAAAGAATCATTTACAATGAGACTGCAAGTTTAAATACATTTACACACTAGCGATTGCTACATTTTCCCCTTCATGTTAAATACTACAATGGAAAGATGGAGATTCTGATGCTTAAACCGCTATAATATTAGCAGATTGTCTACAGGAGAAAGGTGATTAACATCTGAAGCTTCATTTAAAAAGCTACACTGTGTAACTTTTGTTTACTAACATGTTATTAATGAAAGAGTAAAAAAATCTTCCAAATGTCTTTAGCCCAATAGAACCTTTGATGAGTCCTTTATAACGATTTATATTTAAGAGCAGTCGGACGGATTTTGTGGTAAAAAAATTATCATACATACTACAGTACTATATCACTCGCCCGTGCGTATCACAATGCATCCGTATATATCCAGAAAAGTTGTGGCATTAGCGTGAAGAGAAAAATTAGCCGTCACAATAAAAGAGAAAAATTCACCGCGAATCGTTCAAAACGGCAAACCTCCCAAGAATACCACCGACCACCACTGTGGGTAGTAGAGCCGAAGCACAACCAAGACTTTATTTATTTTTTAAGCGACATGGCCAAAAGTTACATAGTGTAGCTTTTGGCAAAAGTGGAGGTTTAACTCATAGAGATATATAGGCCTGGTTTCACTGACAGGGCTAAAAGCCAAAGTATACTTCACTTTTTACGCGTAGGCGAGGGTCAGCGTACAGTGCGCGTGGACGCGAATTTCGTCTGAACGCGCACCACCGCGTTCGCGTAAAAAAACGAATTATACTCGGCTTTAGATTAAGCCAGGATTAGGCCTTAGTTCAATTAGGACATTTAAGTGTCTTTTATAAACGTGCCTTCGGAAAAATTTGCATCTTGAGACCAAACATTAGCACTGACATATTTTAAAATATGTTTGTGCACTTTGCTTTCAGTTAAGACAGCTCAAGCGTGCATTTTAGTCTTGGACTAGCTTAAACCTCGTCTGTGAAACCAGGGGATAGTGTCTAATCACCTCTGTTGTTGTAGCGTTTGAATTCCGTCCCATTAAATCAAATTTTTGGACAGAGCTATTCAAAAATGACCACATAAAGGAAACAATCTCTTTTTGGATGATTCCTGAGAAATTACAAGTGGCCTGATGCACACAGTATTAATAATACAGTGTTGAGATGTATAGTGTTTTGAGCACTGTTGCTTTTGTGTTCTGTACCATTTCATCAGTAAATCGCATTGTCGGACAGCGCAAAATGATTGGAAAGTTTACCATTTCACAACCAGGACAAACATCTATTCCGAAATGCCCAAATAACGGAAAACAATCTCTGGATGATTCCACAGAAATCACAATCTGACCACAAAAAGGAAAAATCATGACAATCATTACAGAGTTATGAAGCCCAGTGCAGCAACAAGCACAGCTTGACACACTGAGGGGACATATGGCCCAATAGAGCGCTATGGAAGATTACAGTGATGCCATGCAGCGCACTTCATCATGCTGGTGAACTCCAACAGCAAAGCAGCTTTGAACAGCCTTTACGAGAGTTAGTTTTTTTCCCTTTTTGAAGAAGACAGCTTCACCATGTTAAGTAGAGAGGAAAAAACAGCCACTGCTAAACATGTTGTTCAGCAGTGCTGGCCAGAATAGTTAACGGATGCTTATCTGTGATTGTAGATGACTCTACACTGATCTTAATATCAGCAAACACAGACCTACTTTATTAATGACTGGTAAACTGACCTGGATAACCGACGATAGTTTATAGAAGGCTCAAACAGCTTATCGACAACACAGAACAGCTAGTATAGTGATTTGAAAAGCACCATGGCTATAGTTCTGATTCACAGTTCAAAAAAAATATTAAATGTATATTGGCTGAATTCCACAAATATGAACTGCATGGCATATTAAAACACCATGAGCTTGAATGAAAGCTATCCCTAAATTCCTAAAAGGAGATTAAGATGAGCATACTCATCCTTTATCAGTAGAAACCTTTCATCTAAAATGACACATCTATACAATAATGCATGTTACATAGACAAGCATATCACATCGACTTCACATGAGTCTTGTCGACAAACATTAGGAATTGAAAACACAACCAAAGTGAAAGAAAAACATTTCCATAACATTTGCATAAAATGCCAAATATAGAGACGCATTTTCACATGTAGAAGCAACAATGTCACTCCAGAACGAGGTTAAACGGTCCCAGACCCAGCCATTAAAGACTTTCATTTTTAATATGTTAAAATAAAACAATAAATGCGTAAAATAATAATCCTACAAAACCAACAATACTGACCTTGTAGTGAAATTCGTTTAGTTTCGCTACTCAGTAATATTCACAAATGAGCTTAAGGTTACGGTTTTCTACACGTATACACTAAGCTAAAAAAAACGAAATAGTGCTTTGATGACACAATGTAACCATTGTGCATATAAAAAAAACATACATATCCTTCATGCCCTATGCTTCATTTTAGAGGCGTCAGTAACCATGTCAAGTGCCTGAAAATTAATTGTGAGAATCAATAGTTACATAATGTGAGAAATGGCTAGAAATACGAGCTGTCGGCTGGGGCGAAGTCATCACAGAGCGGACAGAAATGAAAGTGAGTCGTTAACACCCACCACAATGAGGTCACAGCGCGATCGTTAATGGGATAAACTGTTAGCATATGCGCTTGTATGTGTAAATATAGCCCTTGCAGTTGGGGCAAGTGTGTGTCACATCCTTGAGGTCGTCAATCATACAGGGGATCAGGCAGCAACCTAGATCACAACTGTAAAACAAAGACAAAAGTCGTGAGGGATCTCGAGAGCGTGCTGTATGGTTCATCATTCAGGGCTCATTATGTATTCATTTATTCAAAACTGAATTTAAAAAAATGCTATTCATACATGCATTACCTGAATACACCTCTTGTAACACGCACGTTTTTCATTTCTGTATTAAAATTCATTTACACTACCATTCAAAAATACTTTTATTGGCAAAGACGCATTAAAATGATCAAAAGAGACAGTAACGACATTCATAATGTCACAAAAGATTTCTACTTCAAATCAATCCTGTTCTTTTGAACTTTCTCTATTCATCAGACAATCATGGTTTCCACAAAAATATTAAGCAGCAGAACGTTTTCAATATTGATAATGGCAATAAGAAATGTTTCTTGAGCATCAAATCATCATGTTAGAATGATTTCTGAAGGATCATGTGACACTGAAGACTGGAGGAATGATGCTGACAATTCCATCACAGGAATAAATTACATTTTTAAAATACACTCACCTAAAGGATTATTAGGAGCACATACTAATACTGTGTTTGACCCTCTTTCGCCTTCAGAACTGCCTTAATTCTACGAGGCATTGATTCAACAAGGTGCTGAAAGCATTCGTTAGAAATGTTGGCCCATATTGATAGGATCGCATCTTGCAGTTGATGGAGATTTGTGGGATGCACATCCAGGGCACGAAGCTCCCGTTCCACCACATCCCAAAGATGCTCTATTGGGTTGAGATCTGGTGACTGAGGGGGCCATTTTAATACAGTGAACTCATTGTCATGTTCAAGAAACCAATTTGAAATGATTCGAGCTTTGTGACATGGTGCATTATCCTGCTGGAAGTAGCCATCAGAGGAAGGGTACATGGTGGTCATAAAGGGATGGACATGGTCAGAAACAATGCTCAGGTAGGCCGTGGCATTTAAACGATGCCCAATTGGCACTAAGGGGCCTAAAGTGTGCCAAGAAAACATCCCCCACACCATTACACCACCACCACCAGCCTGCACAGTGGTAACAAGGCATGATGGATCCATGTTCTCATTCTGTTTACGCCAAATTCTGACTCTACCATCTGAATGTCTCAACAGAAATCGAGACTCATCAGACCAGGCAACATTTTTCCAGTCTTCAACGGTCCAATTTTGGTGAGCTCGTGCAAATTGTAGCCTCTTTTTCCAATTTGTAGTTGAGTTGAGTGGTACCCGGTGGGGTCTTCTGCTGTTGTAGCCCATCCGCCTCAAGGTTGTGCGTGTTGTGGCTTCACAAATGCTTTGCTGCATACCTCGGTTGTAACGAGTGGTTATTTCAGTCAAAGTTGCTCTTCTATCAGCTTGAATCAGTCGGCCCATTCTCCTCTGACCTCTAGCATCAACAAGCCATTTTCGTCCACAGGACTGCCGCATACTGGATGTTTTTCCCTTTTTTACACCATTCTTTGTAAACCCTAGAAATGGTTGTGCATGAAAATTTGCAGATTGTGAAATACTCAGACCGGCCCGTCTGGCACCAACAACCATGCCATGCTCAAAATTGCTTAAATCAGCTTTATTTCCCATTCTGACATTCAGTTTGGAGTTCAGGAGATTGTCTTGACCAGGACCACACCCCTAAATGCATTGAAGCAACTGCCATGTGATTGGTTGATTAGATAATTGCATTAAAGAGAAATTGAACAGGTGTTCCTAATAATCCTTTAGGTGAGTGTATATTACAATAGAATGTCGTGATTTTGAACTGTAATAATGTCACAAATGAATGACTTCTTTCAGAAACTTTAAAATCCTCAAACTTTTGAATGGCAGTGTAGATTTTTTTGTATGAGCATAAAGTCAGAAAAAATGTGAACATGATACAACTGTCCTGAAATCATAATGAATAAAAAAAGCCTCTTCATGTTAAGAAAACCTTATTCAGCAGTTTAGCATTCGCTTTTATTATTTCTTATATAAATGTATGTGCGCCAAGGCAAAGACATGTGGTCCATCCAACCATCAGGAAAAGCATTTCAAAGAGAGATTGGTCATATCATATATTGTGCTGTTCATTTCGTCACTTACCCGACAAAGAAGCAGAACATGCAGATTAGAGTATTCATGAGGCCGATGTCGTGGCTGATGCGGGTGACGATCGGTTGTTGACAGTGTGGACAAACCGTCTGCACTGGAGCCGACTGAAACATCTCGCCCTGTAGAACAGTCACAGTGGTGGTGGTGGCACCAGGAGGGGAGAGAACTGTGGCTGTGTGGCCTGGACCATAGTGACTGGGCCCCGGACCATAGTGCTCCATTATCGGATGAGGAAAGTGCCCTGGGGGAGCGTAGTAACCACCTGCAGCACATGGATTTTGAGGTTAAAGTTACTTCGCACAAAATGAATATTTGTGTACGCTTGATGTGCAGGAACCAATGAGGTTCATTCTCGTGTTATGCAGCACGTTTGAGCTTCAGCAAGAACCAATGAGGTTCATTCTGGTGTTACGCAGCACATTTGAGCTTCAGCAAGAACCAATGAGGTTCATTCTCGTGTTACGCAGCACATTTGAGCTTCAGCAAGAACCAATGAGGTTCATTCTCATGTCACGCAGAACCTTTGAGCTTCCATAAGAACCAATGAGGTTCATTCTCGTGTGTTATGCAGCACATTTGAGCTTCAGCAAGAACCAATGAGGTTCATTCTCGTGTCACGCAGAACGTTTGAGCTTCCGCAAGAACCAATGAGGTTCATTCTCGTGTGTTATGCAGCATGTTTGAGCTTCCTCAAGAACCAATGAGGTTCATTCTCGTGTTATGCAGCACGTTTGAGCTTCAGCAAGAACCAATTTGTTCTTGTGCGTCAAGCAGGTTCGTTGAGCTTCTGTTTATGTTCACTGATCAATGTTTATATCGTGTCTCTTAAGAAAATTTGGACTAAACCGCTTGATTCATTTGCATTAGTTTTACAATCTCCTTATGAACTTTTTGAAGCGACAAAGTGGTAGTTCTGTGGACTGTCAATGAAGGAACAGAAATCTCTCCGATTTTTTTAAAATCAGCTCAATTTGTGTTTCGAAGATGAACGGAAGTCTTACGGGTTTGAAATGTATGAGTGCGTAAATGATGACAGCATTTTCAGTTTGGGTGAACTAACCCTTTAAATTACTGTTTTAACTATTAACAAGATTTTAGAAAGGCAGCAGTACCTACAACAGTGACCTAAAACAGATTATTACATGTTGATGAAAGATTTTGGAAACCTTGGTAAGATCCTTGTTACACATTGCATAGTTACTGTATTAACAACTATAAGTTATTATATAATTGCATGCAACTAACCCTGCACCAAAACCCAATCCTACGCCTATACAGTATAGGTAGTTAGTTAATATTACTTAGTACTTAAATGTATTATTACACTGTGACAATGTTTTATGTAATCGTGCTCATCACTTTCAGTTTCATTGTGAACAGAAAAATTACTTGTTGCTGGAAATATGTCGCATCATGTCATTTTGATTTAACATTATTGCCATCTCTTCTCCCTGAAATGCTTATGATTTGTGAATGGCTGCTGATGCATTAGCGTGCAAGTTTGGTTGGCACACCCACCGTGAGGATGAGGCATGGGCATATGCATAGGCTTGGGACCCTCGCCTGGGACGTGCGGGGGAACAAAGCCAGGCGTGGCTTCATACGGTGGAGGCCCGTATTCTGGAGGCAGAGGCTGTCCTTGTGGAGGTCCCATCATTACTGGAGCCGAGGCTGCTGAGAGAAACAGCTTTGTGTCAAGTAAAAAGAAAAATGACAGAATTTCTGTGTCCCACCTCTCATAATTCCAAACATCTGAGACCAAGAGTGAAATGACTGTATTAATTAGCATTAATTAATGATATTAATTTTGCTTTTTTTTTTATTCAATACAACATTCTACCTTACAAATGACTATATCAGCCAATTTGAAGCAAACGTGGGACAAACCAAATACTACAAACCAAGATATTCTAAAATCCATGTTCATTTTTCAACAACAGCAGCGCTTGAGGTGCATGACCTCCACAAGTTTGTATCAAACCGGATGAGTTTAAATGGTGACAACATTGATTGGTGATCTATTGCAGAATCCTGTGGTGTCAGACTTTGATTCCACTATAAATTTAAATATTTTTTTATACAGCAGTGTGGTTTCAACAAGACATTTTACAGAGTTAATATTCACATATTGTCTTTCCTGCTCACACCAAATTGATGTTAATAGTAATAATAATAGTTATTATTATATGATTAATTCAATTCACATTTATTTGTATATGGATCTCAGAATAGTACATATACAAAATACACAGTTAGCTATCAATGTATTAATAAACATTGTAATAATTTAAGGCAGAAACAGTGGGTTCATTGAAGTAAAGAATACATGCTGTTAACAATGATGAGGAGTTTAGTTATTACGTTGTTATTATTATTGCAACATTGAACATATGTTGCTATTATTAAGTGAAACTAAATAAATCCAGTTCCATGAAATTCTAGTGGCCCATTAAAGGTCTGGAGTGTTTACATTAAAGTTTCCATGATTTCCTAAAACAATGTTTTGAAATTTTGCACCAATGGGCAGCTAATGATGGTGCCGATCATTCCTTCAAGCCATTGCATTTACTTATTGTGAGTTAGTCTTAAAAGCAGGTTTAAGAAGTAAGAATTCATTTCAAATGTCTAAAGAGAAGAGAAAAATATAGGCATTTACCAGAAACTGGAGGTTGTCCATTTTTTTCCTCAAGAAGTGGGACATTGGGGCCCCCTGGGTAAGGAGGAGGGGGGTCACTGGACATGTTGGTTACCTGGTAGGAGGCCAGAGTTGGGAGCTTCTGAGGTAAACACAGAGACAGGTCGCATGGTTCAATAAGCACACAGTGTAATGTGATCGCCATCCCTGACTACTGTTGCTGAGGCATTTAATATCCAATTATCATCGATTTGCAGATGCTCACTGCCTCAACATTCCCCTGGGCACACAAATAAAAACAACATATCTGTAAGTATGAATTGCCTAGCCTTATGGACAAAGATTGCCTTTGCACTTTAGACTAATAAAGGTCAGTAGGTCAAGGTGATATGGACCTGTATCCTAATTCCTAAGTCTAGCTGCTTTTACATGGACCCTAATAATCCATTTATAATCGGACTAGTATCACAGTCAGAGTTAAAGGTGCACTATGTAACTTTTCCGTCCACTAGAGGTCGCCTATTCAAAACAAAGGCGTAGTTTGATGACTCTACGTTTGATCGCAGAATCTTGGGACATGTGGTCTTCAACTCACAGCCGGTGGAAAAGAATCGGGATAGGACTCGGGCAGAAATCATGTTCATGGATGCGATTATTAACGTTACTGTAGTGTGAAGCAGAGCAGGACCGAGTGTTGTGGAGCTGAGCAAGGCCGCTGGAGCGATTGTTAATATGAAGAGCGGAACACACGCCCCGCGAGCAGCGGGACTTTTATTATGCCACATGCGCCGCTTCCGCTTTTCCGGTCATGAGTATGAGTAACGCAGCTCTGTTTATCATATAAGATTCATCTGAGTGTGTTGAATCATGTTACTTTATGTCTATCATTATGTTATGACGTTATGACGTTACTCTGTGCGTTCGCTTGGCGGCTGCCATGATACTTGTTGCACACTGCAGTAAGAGTAAAGCGTTTCTGCAAAATAAAACCGGGGTAAACCAGATATGACGCAATTGACTGGCGACTCCCTCACACGTCCCGGTTCCTTGTTTAAAATAGCAATTTTCTCACGTCTTGCAAATAGTTGTAAACATTTGGGATATTGCAAGTACTCAACTGAACAAAATATATAACACTGGCCAAGTGTTTTTTAGATATTTTACTGATGTGTTACAATGTTACATAGTGCACCTTTAAAAAGTCACGTGTAACCACGTCAGTCGGAATGAATTGGCTAAATCCAACTTATTTTTCATTCTGCTTGAAAGGGGTACTTTAACCTTTCCTAATCTGTTCGATAGGACATGTCGATCGGAGTGAAAGCTGAAACTGGAAAGTTTTGAGCATGTGCAATGACGTAGAAATGCCGTATTGACGTACGACTCGCAGAACGAGCTGTTGTTGCTGAAGTGTCATGACTGTTGTGTCATTCTAAATCAGAGGTGTCTGATCCTGGAGGGCCACTGTCCTGAGGAGTTTATCTCCAACCCCAATAGAACACACCTGAACCTGAACCAGCTAATCAAGGTCTTAACTAGGCATACTAGAAACTTCCATGCAGGTGTGTTGAGGCAAGCTAGACAACCGTTCTAAATTTTCCTTCCACTCATCGTCTGTGAAGTGTTGCGGGTCAACGTCCCACCAGTCCTTGCTTTGGACTCTCATCCATAGACGCCTTGTTTTTATGCTTTTTACTGCTTGATAAATATAAGCAGCATTACGCATCATGTGCTTGTCTCCTAATTAGGACCCGAAGTAGATAAATATTAAGTCTGCTTTTTAAAACAAAAAAATGGTAGGAGGATGATTAGTATGCTCAAACAGCGGGAAACTCTGTATATCCGTGCAGTGCGCGCATGTCAAAAGATCAATTCTGATTTGAAGCTTGTGACAAACGTGCACATCAACCCGAACACTTGTAACACTATGGCCCGGTTTCACAGACAGGGCTTAGACTAAGCCAGGATTAGGCCTTAGTTCAATTAGGACATTTAAGTAACTTTTATAAACGTGCCCAAGAAAAAAACATTACTGGTGTGCATCTTGAGACAAAACAATGCCACTGACATATTTTAAGATTTGTCAGTGCAAGATTCTTTCAGTTAAAATATCTCAAACATGCATTTTAGTCTAGGATTATCTTAAGCATTGTCTGTGAAACCGGGGGAATATGTTTGGATTCATCAATCGGAATGATTTAATTCCGACTGAAATGAAAAGTGTCCATGTAAACGTAGCTACTCATCTATGTACACATCACATCAATACTCTATATGATACACTACCGTTCAAAAGTTTAGGGTCATTATGATTTAAGAAATAGTTTTATTCAGCAAGGATGCATAAAATTCATCAACTGTGACAGGTTAGAATGTAACAAAAGATTTCTAGTTAAAATACATGCTGTTCTTTTGAACTTTCTATTCAGCCACCGTGGCTGGTGGATGCCCAATTTTACCAGCACTAGCATATTCATTTGATTAATATAGGCAAATAAAAAGTGATGTCAAAAAATATGCAATTCCTTTTATCCATAGGCACCGATTTATGTTTTCTTCCGTGGGTGCTCACGGGCGCACGCCCTTTAAAAAAAAAAAATTGTCAAAAAATTTTTGCATTTCAGAAACTTAGGAAATGGACAGCGGCCTACACGAACAACACACGCCTAGTAACTCTATAATAACGCCGTAAAGTAGGCTTTCTTTCAACTCGGGACAGCACCACTTCTCACAAATACAGATAGGATTGGAGATGAAAAGTTTAACTGACACGTAATCGAGTTCCGGAGCACCCACGACTTGGATGACTCGTGGTCTTTTATTGCCTCTAAGTCTAATTTAAGGTTATTGGTTCCTCTAATGAACAAATTGAAGGGAGCAGAATCTCATTGAGCCCCATGTTAAAAGGCCCAACTTTACAGCAGATTAAAACATGTTTACAGCCTGGTACAAATTGTGGTCTTGGTCTATATGGCTAATTTTGCCCCTCATGACAACTGTGAGGGAGGTGATTTTTTTTATAACTCATTTGTTTACATTATATAAAGCCTTAAAGTTCTGCATAATTAAGGGGCGTGGCCACTTTCAGTGACAAGTGGATAGCCATTTATCTGCTAGTCATCGCGTCACCTCAGCTCCGTCCCGCCTCTTTGCCCATTTTCTATTATCCTGGAGTGACGCGCTGCCAAGATGGCAATGGCCAGCTCAACCCTACTTTACGCTTCAAAACTGCTCTTCAGAATCCTATGGGTGACGTCACGGACACTACGTCCATATTTTTTTACAGTCTATGGCCTTGACACACAACGCTGAAAACCAATCAAATTAGTTACTCAACAAAAGCAAAGTCACCCGCCATTAGCTGGTGGCAGGTGCTAATTTCCCCCCCTGAGCATTAGTCCCACCTTGGTGAGCATAAGAGACTTTCAAAAATATATTTTTTTAAATCTTACCTACCCCAAACATTTGAATGGTAGTGTATACCATATAATCCTCATAATATATATCCCTGAATCATTCTACCGGTCAGTTAAAGGTTAGTAACTGTAGCCTCAAAATCTAGACATAAAACAAAAACAGAAAGAAAAAAAAGTAACGCAATGTTATACAATAAAGTGCAATCTCTTGGTTCAAGTAGACAGTTTTGGCCTTTAAGAAGTTAAGTAACAATATTTACAGTAGAAACACAGAGGCACAGTATTCTTGGAACCTCAGATATGGAGGTCAAGACTACCCAGATGTCAAACATTGTGTCCTTTGTGTGAAATGTGTCCTTTCATTAAAAAAAAGAAATTTGTCAAAGTTTAAGGGAAATAAATGCAAATGAGAAACAAGATCATGGGAAAAACCTAACCTCATTTGAAAACCAAATCGAAGTATTCACATGTTTTGTCGTTTTCAGTCAACGTGAATCATTTTTCCTCAGGTATAATAGTGGCATATGTGCCATTATTATGGTCCTCATCAAATATTAATAAACAGATAGTCAACATGTCCCCCTTAAGGTCATAGGCATGTTCCCTTCATGACCCAGCTGGTAAACTGGTGATGACTGCACATAATCTTATTTGCATTTTCTTGGAATGATTGCCACAAGCCAATAGGGACGAAGAAGGAAATGCACAAATAAAAGCATGTGACTACTACTATATGTGGAGCGTATAAATATTGCATGAGCCTAATGTCTAATGGCATATGTAGTCAGAGTAACTCGTTGCCCAGTTCACATCCTGTATTACTTAGGATAATGGAAATGAATTACACAGAATGCTTCACCATATAACCACAAATTATGTCAACATAACTGATTCATTGCTGCCGTGTCATTTAAACTTCATATATCTTCATAAACTTCAGAATATCCTGTTGATTCAAAACAATAATTGAATATACCTGAATGTTTAATCACACTGAACACCAGCTTATACACTATCATTTCATATAGAGAATTTCATAACGCTACCTATAGCATCTCTTATGAGAGCGAGGCACTTCTGGTTTGGGTTAATTCCCACATAAGTTCCACGAAAAAAGACAACATATAGCCTAGTATGCGTATTATCACTCACTGCTCATTAAGGCAACGTATGGAACAAAATACAGACATGGCTATTACTTGTCACATGTTCAGTTAGTTTATTGCTTGGGTTTGATTTGTTCCTTTGTTCAGTTTCCCGCCACTCCTTTGTTTCCATGGTTACCGTCATTATTAGTTCAGTTGTTTCAGCTGCGTGTTGTTAATTTATCTTGTTTCGGTTTGTTATTTAAGCTGCACTCTTGGTCCGGTCACTGTTATGTATACGTTGTGTTAGTGTGTGTTTTCTTGCCCGTCCCTGAACATTTTAATCAAAGTTTTCATTTGGATTTGATCTTCTGATTCTTCAGTTTTGTTCCTAAGATTCCCAAACCCCTGACATTACTACAGTGGCATAATATTGCTGCGCAAATAATTGAGCTTTTGGGTAATTCATGGTCTGTTGTATCAATTTGTTAAGGCTTTTACACTTTTAAATTTGCTTTTAATGTTCGATGGTTGAAGGGTGAGTAGAATAATGTCATCTCATTGTTCAAAGGCCTAGTTTTTGCTTATTGCATTCATAGAGTGAACCTTTGTTTACAATTTGTTGTGATGGATTGTTTGTCTGTTAGATTGTTTACAGCTTAATGGGAGTTGCTCCCATAATTCAAGTCATGGGGCGCAAGAAAAAGGTGGATAGGCCAGTGGTCATCTTGTACAGGAGATGAACAGTAAACCCAACAAAAATGTTCCAAGACCGATTTCACATTAAGTTAGGATTTTTTTTTTTTTTATGTTTTCTGACTGTTCAAAACATTCTGTTTTAAACGTTTTTGTCTTGGTTACATGAACATTTAAGCTTCTATGTCGTTTTTCGCCACTAGAGGTTGCTTATTCAAAACAAAGGTGTAGCCTAATGACGCAGAGGTTTTGTCACAGATGACCACTTCCGCTATTTCTGCTCATACTTCAACTCAACATTATGAAAAGTGTACATTTTAGGCTGACGCATATAGCAGAGACTAGACTGGGCACACGACTGTTACTTATGTGACTTGCTTGACGTTAAAAAGAGTTTTTAAACATAATAACTTGTGAAAAACAACTCCTTGCATTCTCGCGCCCTCCTCCGTCTGACACACACATGGAAACGTGCGCACAAGCCGCCTCTCAAAGCGTGTGATCCCATCAGTTCTGTTGTGTCTTGTTACACACTCAAACTGTCAAATACACAGTTATGTAAAAATGGCTGTCTTGATGAGTTTCCATGTAAACAGTCGATTATGCTTTAAGTGAACGATATCAGTTGGGGAAAGAAACCGAATGTGTGTCAATAGGATCCGTGCATTAGGTCTTAAAGTGACAGCCTGCTAATACTGTAAATCTGCTAATACTGTAAACCTGCTAACACAGTAAACCTGCCGCTGTCTGTAAAACAACAAAAGAAAAAGAGAAAATCACTGTGCTCTTGGCTGAATAACCTTTGTAGCTTTATTGTGTATCAGTGTATATTTAATACATGCGAAGGCTACTGTTTTTAGTTCTTATTTTTAATAACAAAGATAAATTAAAATAACAAATAATCATCCACCCCTAGTTCAGGTGTCTTTGTTTACCTGGAAGTTCTTGATGTTAAGTTTTAGGTTGATATAACTAAGTCAGAGTTTTGGCATTGCATTTTTTGTTTGTTTTCATTGATGTTAAAATTATATTGTCAGATTTTTGACATTATTTTTTGCTAAAACACGGCTGGTCACTTTCAGAAGTTGTAGCGATGCTTTCTTTTCCCAGGAAGAATGTGAAACGCATAAGTGGTATCATTCTATATATATATATATATATATATTCAATAAAATAGTTAGACGAACTAAAACGTTTCAGAAAAGTGCCATGAACTTATTTGTGAACATTATTAAAGATTACTGGACGCACGTTTGTTCGTAACTTTGAGAGAACATTGCCAGGTTCTGAGAAGGTTAGCTGGAAACCATTTGTTTTTACCAAAACAAATGGTTTCCAGCTAACAGGGAACCTTCTCAGTTCATGGTAAAAACAATTTAGAGTTCAAGAATTATTACAACTTTTATGTGTTTGAAACATACGCTTGGCATAGTTTTATGCATTACTTGTATTGTGTTATAGAGAATCAAAAGGTATTCCACCAGTTATTTACTATTAAGAAGATTAGCGAATGATTTTTAACTTTTAAACGTGTTCAAATGACCGCCCAGCACAGGAGTTGTTGTGTTTGTTCTGGTGTTTTCTGGATAGATGCTGCGCTCAGAGATCAGCGATTATCCAACCGCCGCTGGCACCGATTACATAACACTGCCCCTAACCTTCATGTCTTTACTATTACTTAACTTTTACTGTGAATTACCCTTACACAGAACGCTAGTGTTGCAAATAGCTACGTGTGTCATTAGTTACTGGCCTCGTCGTCAATGTAAAGAAAGGGGTAGTCACTTTTTCTGGCTAAAAATAAGTCCCCGGGGTTTCTACATTGACAAATATAGCACACAAGTGTAGAGTGACTCGCACTATTGCATCCATACTCATTCATCGCAGCATTCAATCAGCAACACGCCTGGCTAGCTAACATCTCACACTGTCATTCAGTCACATTAACATAATAGCACGACACATGTAAATCTGTTAGAAAATAAAGCGAAACGCAACAACTTTCAGAAACCAATAAACATCGTTAGCGATTAAAATCTATCGGCGATTGATGGGCTACTTGAGCGATGCGAGCACAGGCCCGCGGCTGCAGAGACGCTGCCAGCGCACAGAAACACAAAACAATAACGGTTCGTCATACAGGCAACGCGCTGTTACCTTCTGTATCCACGGCGTCAATCAAAATATCAGGTTTGAGAACTTTTCAAGGCTTTCTAGCTTATACGTTGATGCTTGTAGCCTCAGTTTTCCAATAACATCCGCTGCTGGGAAGGATTTGACGTAAACATGGGAGATGGGAGGTGTATAAAGTGTCTGTGTGAATCCCACTGGCGATTTTACTTATCTTACTATGGCGAAGGATTGCATTTTGAATATTAAGTAGGTTACGTGCGTGGACGCTCTTGCCAGGTTACTAAGCAACGTCAGCATTACGTAATGCATATTCACGCTTTAAGCCTTCGCCGTAGTGGGATTTTTAAGTAGGTAAGTAAGTGTTGAGCCCGTTTACTCTATTTCATTTTACGGACGCTGCCTGTGAGGCACTTTTAAAAGAAGTCAATAATTCACACTGCAAATGGTGAGGTTTCATTTAAATAGGCATAATTTTGCAACGGACTACTTGATTCTGATTGGTCAGTAGTGCGTCAGGTGATCAAATCGTGCCGAAAGACCACATACAAGTTCTACATCTCTACGCTGTCTTATAAAGGTTCAGCAGCAGATCATTTTGTATGATGAAATTGTATGATAATGAATGTCAAAAAGTAATTTTACGCTTTTTAATACAAATGGAACATTTCTGGTGTATACTGTGAAGTTGCTATGGATTCTGTGTGGGGCGTTACCATGAAAGACAGTAACAAAAACTACAGACAAATTATCATAAATGTAGACTTTTCTAAAATGGAGGCTGGTATCATGATGGTTTCAACTTCTAGGGACATTTAAAAAAAAAAATACTAACAATACTGTATTTATCAAAAATGTATATTATAGCAAGGGCTGGGTATCGATTCAGATGTTCCGATTCGATTTTCGATTCAACTCAATGAATATAGATTTAATTCAAATAGCCTACTATATTTATAAAAAAGGACAGTGAACATGAGTTTACAAGTGGGTAATTAAAAATAAATTAAGAGCCACAAACCTGTATATTAAATTCTTTTTATTTTAGGTACACTTGGGTAGGCCTACATTAAAACCGAACCCATCTCTATATTTCAAATGCATACAATTATGTTAAATACAATACAATTTTGTTTTTATGGATATTTTGATACACTTATTCTAAAACATAAAAAGGATATTGGATGATTTTCAGTAAAGGACAAGCATTTCTTGCGATTTAGCCGACCGTCATTCAGACTCTGTCCGTTTTTATGGAGGCTTTTTCCTCCATAGGGGGGGGGGGGTGATTCTTGGCCTTGAGAATCGATTTTGAATCGACCACATTTTAAAAAACGATTAATCGAAAAATCAATTTATTTTGCCCAGCCCTAATTATAGCCCAGTGGTTCTCAAACTTTTTATACCAGGTACAACCTCAGAAAATATTTGGCTCTCCAAGTACCACCATAATGACCAACATTAAAATACAGTAGCATGGTAGGCCTAACTATTCAGCTACAGCTCTGCACAGTTAAAAAACGAGGCAGTTTATTCCTAAGAATTTGTATTGTTGTCATCCACTTTAACATTGTAAATACAGTTTGTACATCAACACTGTACTGTACTGTGCTTACATACAGGTGAATACAACAATTAAATATTGATTAAAATGTGTTCAATGTGTAAAACTGTACCGTACTTAAATGTAAAAAAAAAAAAAAAAAGATTAAATTATAATATATTGTGGTTTAACATTAATTAATTTAGTGATTCCTCTGCGTACCACTAGAGGCAGCCTGAGTACCACACTTTGTGTAACAACACAGGGTCTAAAAAGGTGTGATCCATGATATTGTCAGAAATTTAGCAACATTATAAAAAGAAAAGAATGATCAACCACCGCCTGTAATGACCTCAGGAAATAGACCAAATATAATTCCCTTCTAAACAATTTAATTAAATCTATCTCAATATAACCAATTTATTTGTTTTAAAAAATGTAAACATTTTTCAGTTACATCCCAGGATTTCTCTTTGATGCACTCATGAAATTTCCCGAACTTGATTAATTATGCATTTAAAAGAAGTTTTCACCCCACAGAATATAAATATGCAAATAGTTTATTATTTATTGGTATTTAGAGTTTATTTAAACTCCTTCAATGTAGGAGAACACCATTTGTCACTGCTAGTGAACAATGACCCAGTTGCATGTAGTTTATTTAAAGGACAACTCCGGTGAAAAAATGAACCTAGGGGTAATTAACACATGGTTACCAGGTAGATCGTTCTCTGGGATGCGTTTTCATGAAAATCGAATGTAAAGAGTTTTATCTCTAAAAACAGATTAGCTTATAACGCTAGTATATGGGGCATAGAATAAGTGAAATTAAATCGCTAGCTAATACCACTAACAAGGCTCAAAATAGCCTCTACACTAACACGGTAGCATAATGAGGGTCCCTACATGCAAACCGAAGCATTGAGAACTTTGTAAGTATACAAACAGTTTAATAAGAAGATACTTTATAAAGACATTACGCGTATACAGACAGGAGCCATCTTGGAAAACAGTCTCGACGAGTCGAGCCACGAACGCTGTGCTAAGTGTGCTGGTCGATAGGAATTAAATTTGTGAAATCTAATTGCATGGAAATGCATGAATTGTTAATTACGCCTAGGTTAATTTTTCATCGGAGTTGTCCTTTAATTCCTATCGACCAGCTCACTTAGCACAGTGTTCGTGGCTCGACTCGTCGAGACTGTTTTCCAAGATGGCTCCTGTCTGTATACGCGTAATGTACTATCATTTCGCATTTCATTACGGTCACTGTAAAGACATTTTGCGAGCCCTTTGGGCGAATCATTCCGGCTGTCGTTTCAGCCGTTTCTCCACACTGGAAGTTTTCAAAATGATTCCTCACGGGTATGAGCCGAAGCTCAATATAATGTGCAAAACTTTTATCCAATCATAGCAGTGGGCATTTACTTCCAAGTCTTCAGTGCGGCACGCCCATAAAAACCGAGCATTTCAAGAGTTGGGATCAAAACCGGTAGAAAATAGCTTATTGCTGATTATTGATGTTAAATTTCCGTGAGAGCATTAATGTGTCTCATCTACAGATGTTCTGGTAATCTGGTTCAGGAAATCTTATTCAAGATACTTTCAAAGTATTTAAGTTACTTTAGTTTCATTTCTGCTTCTGTTTTGCAGTCATCCATTAACATGTTCTTAAAATATTTTCTGGGTGTGGTTCTTTTATTATTATTGCCATGCTCGAGCTACTCAGTCACAGACTTACAGTCAGAGTTGCAGTGATACAGTTGCGTCTTATTTACAGCATTTTCTGATCAGTTGTTTTTCTCTGAGTAAATATGCTTCAACATTTCTTTGGACTGGTTTATCTCTCGGCAGTTTCACAGCTTGTGCTTTTCACAGGTTTGTATGATGACTTAATTCTGTCTTTTATTCTTCTGATGCATTATCTGGAATGAGACTTAATATGTTTTAAATGATTATAACTTTGTTTCTGTCTTAAGACCGAAGTTGGGAGTGTTAAATTAATTTCTGTTCAGTTAACATGTTTGAGTTTGGACTAAACCTACCAAATGTCTTGCTACTGTATTAGTAAAGCTTTTTTGTTGGATATCATATGTATGACAAAAGATGGGCTTTTACAGCAACCCATTACATTTTTCACTATCTATTAAGTTAAATGACTTCGGCCCAACTCTATAAAATACAAAACTCTAGAGGCCGTGGACCAGTGGTCAGTTTGTGTCTGCTTGTAATCAAATTCTTTAGTGATGAATCTTCATCCTTTTTAAATCACATCCTTCTTCAATGTGTTTAACAGGTACACATGCTGAATGTCCTGTTCAGCTCAACCCACAGAGAGTTGTTGTGAAGTTCGGCGATTCTGTTTCAGCTGACTGTAGCACTTCCATCCCGCATGATGGGTTCGCATGGGAAGCCAGTGAGGGAGCAGTGCCTCTGAACACAGACAGTCTGATCACATGGAGAGTCTCAAACCTGAGAGAATGGGACATACAGCCATTCTGCTACATAAACTACAATGATGACCAGTGTATATCAGAGCTCCCAGTGACTATTTACAGTGAGTTTCTGTTATTGATATTTTTATCTTTTCATCCTCAGAAATATCTAACATATGCACATTCATGACTGCAGATATCAGAGTGTGTAAATCTTCCTCCACAGAGACTCCAGACAGTGTGTCCATCAGCACTGTGAATCACACCGGACCAATGATGGAGGGAAACCAGTATGAGCTCCAGTGTGACGTTCTCAATGTGGCTCCTGTTCAGTATCTCTCTGTCAAATGGTACAAAGGACAGACTCTGGTGGATCAAACCAACTTCACTGGCACCATCAAGACTCCAGTCAGTAAAACATCTAAACTCCTGATCCGTCCAGACAGAGCTGATGATGGGGCTCAGTACAGGTGTGAAGCAGAGCTGCAACTGGGAGAAGAAGGACCTCAACCTCCTCCTAAAGTCTCATCAGATCCTCTCAGCATTACTGTATATTGTAAGTAAGATCCGTCAGCTTCTATTCTTTAAAGGGATAGTTCACCCAAAAAATGAAAATGTGATCATTTACTCTCATGTTGTTCCAAACCTGTATGAGTTTCTTTCTTCTGTTGAACACAAAAGAAGATACACTGTAAAAAAAATTAAGGTTGTACAACAAAAAAAATCTTAGTACCAATTTCCCCTAGCTTTATTTTTTGTGACTCAACTTTTGTAAATAACAGTTATACGAACTGAAAATAAGTTGTCTGTGACATAAAAAATGTTAGTTGAGTCAACTTGACATTATTTGTTTTCTGGAGATATGCAACTATTCTGTAACAAATATTTTGTAGTTGAGCCAATTCAAGAAATGTTGTCCATTGGATACAGAAGTTCTTAAGAATTAACGGGTTTGGATGTTGATTTTTTTTTTAATTGAAAATAATTTGGTCATCACCATTTTGGTGATGAGTGTTTCCTTTGGTTGGGCAGTTAGCCTCTTTGTGTGAGTTTGTGGCCTTTGCAACAGTGTTTAGCAAACACATAATTTGTTGCTAAGAAAGAAACCAAGATTATCAAGTTTTCAGCTGCATAAACTCTAATAAATCAATAATCTTATTTCTGACCAATATTTACAGTATTAATATTTTACCAGCTAACAATTTTAATAAAAAAATTCTACATCTGAACCTGTTAATTCTTGATAAGAACTTCTGTTTCCAATAGACACAAATTGTTGAATTGGCTCAACTATAAAATATTTGTTACAGAATAGTTGCACCTCTCCTGAAAACAAATGATGTCAAGTTGAGTCAACTAAAAAAAAATTTTCAGTTCGTATAACTGTTATTTACAAAAGTTGAGTCAACAAGAAAAAGCTAAGGGAAATTAGTACTTTTTTTTTTTTTTTGTACGAGATTATTACAGTGTGGATTTTGCTGAACCAACAAAACCAAATCAGTCATTTCAACTTTTTTCAAGTTGTGTTTTTTACAGTGTATTTGAATACCAGCCAGTTGGCAGTAGCCATTGACTTCCATGGTATGTTTTTCTACTATGGAAGTCAATGGATGCCATCAACTGTGGTGTTAAACAGAAGAAAGAAACTTATATAGATTTGGAACAACATGAGGAGGGTGAGTAAATGATGGCTTTGGGTGAACTATCCCTTTAAGAACATCTGTTGTAAAGTCCAAATCAAACAGACTTTTAGTGGTTGTAGCACTTCCCATGTGACTCAGTGTATTAAGTTGTGTGGTGATGGGGATCAGATGCAACATGCAACATTTTCTTGTCAAATTTCTAGATTTGAGTAGTTTTGTTGAAACTACAAGATTAAAATGAATGTGGATTAACATAACTTGTATATGTAGAAGAAACACCTCTTAAACTGTTTTTCTTTCGCTCCTTCCTGCAGTTGAACCGATCATCAATGAGACCAAACTGCCC